>NC_051179.1:200974531-201076072 GCF_013339695.2 Rhipicephalus sanguineus
AACCCTGCATTGAAGAGCGCCATCTGCTGGGGGCAGATGTACATATATAGCAATGTTATTCCACTTGTCCTCAGTCTTGTGTTTGGTTTCGTGATCGCAATAAAAATGCATTGCCGATACCGCCCTGTGCCTACGTTTCTGCGTCTTCCGCATCGTCCGACCGACGCCATTTAACACTGGCGATGACGATGGGATGCGACAGAAAGTCAACGGACACCGCCGCAAAGGAAAACTAGCCCCGGCAGCTCCGGTGCGTACTCGTCACGATGACGGCCGCTGCTGCAGACGGGATCGAGGCCTTCGACATCACACACCTGGAAGAATGGGAAGACTACGTGTAACACTTTGAATTCTTCGTGGAGGCACAGAGCATCATAAGCGCTGCCGAGAAGAGGGTGACATTTTTCAGCCGATGCGGTGCCGCCACCTTTCAGCTGGCCAAGGCGCTAGTGGCGCCGGGCCACTTAAAGGATACGTCATTCGAAATGATTCTCACCGTACTGCAGGACCAGCTTGCGCCGAAACCACCGGAGCTGGCCCGGCCAAGGAGGTTGAAAAGAAACTTCTGGAGTGTAGGCGGCGCGCCGCTGCTGAAGCCGACGACCGCCATATTGCTCCAGGCAGAAAACGTGTGGGTCGTCGCTTGAGCCCGCATGGAAGCTCCACAGATAGCGAATTTCTCCACTCTGTTGGTGACAAGCAAGTTTTGTTGATGTATCATTTTTTGGACTGCAATCCACTTGATAACCACATTTACAATTTGTTGAATATTGCGAAGCTGTACACAAAAAACGCCGGGCCTGCGCGGAGCGCGCAGCACAGTCACAGCGAAAGCTGGAAGAGCGGCCTTTCTAGAGCCCATTCTAAACTCTCTTGGGGAAACTAATACAAGTACACTTGCAAGGTACCCACTACGCTGCAAATCATAATTTTTGTGAAGTAGGGAAGCAATCACTACGCCAATATTCGCCTTGCTGCGGATAAGCGAGGTACCCGCTATACATCTGTAAGGCATTATTTGAACTTTGTTCATGCTGCCTGTGGCTGATGACGATGAAGAATTATGGCTAAGCCTTTTGTAATGGATTTGAAGCAACTAACGATCTGGTCACTCGTTGCGCAATTAGCAATGAGTGACGCCTGGTCGATATTTTACTCTTCTGACACGCTATATTACACATTTAACGCGATTCCTTGGCCGACATGACGCCTGTAGGGATGTTTTTGCAAAGGAGTTCGTCACTAGCGTGGCTCTGTGGTAGAATACTCAACTGCCACGCTGAGGACCCTGGTTCAAATCCCATCTGAGCCTGTTTATTTTTATTTATTTCATTTTTTCTTACTTCGTGCGATAGTAGTTACGGAAACCGGCGGCGGCGGCGGACAACTACCCACTGCCGTTGTGATCTGATAACAGCTTTCGCTGTAAAATCAGGCTTCACCACATTTCAAAAGAAATCAACCAGAAAAAATTTGGCAGATCCCACGCGTTGTGGGAATCCGTTTCATGCGAAGCAGTCAGCGGGTACTTCTATGCTGTATTGTATGGCTTTGAGCCAAGCGTTACGAGGTCGATCAACGTGCTTTTGTGAGTGTAGTAGCTGTGTGCACATTGTGGGCTTACCAGACATGTCGACAACACTGGCGTTTAAAGGGTAACTTTATGGTGCAATGCAACACCAGCCCTCACGTTAGAGTACATACGCCAGAATTACCGAAACTAAGTGCACATTATGGTGCAATTATGTGGATTTAATACGTAACTTTCGTTAATGCATTCTTCTGGGGTCGAGGAATGCTTCAATATAGTTTGCTGAAACATAGGAATACAAATGTACTGTTTATTACACTGCTATAAAAGCGGAGCCAACACTGGAACCACAGACGTTAATCTGATATGACGCCGGTATCGTAGAAGTACATACGTACTGTGCACTGCTTTCGTGCAAAATTAGATAGCCAGCACCATAACCACACTTGATGTAACACTGGCATTACACCTGCATAGGCTGTTTTTCCAAACCAGTCTATATACCTAACGTGCCTCTGTGGTAGAAAACTTTATTGTGACGCAGAATGCTTGAGTTCGATTCTTGCTATGATCCTAATGTTTATTCATTCCATTCGTCGGGTCAACGCTGCCGATGTTGGTTTTTCTTAACGCTCTCGCATATGAAATACTAATGTCTGTTTTTGCTGTTCCTGGGTAGATACAAATTCTCAATCACCTGTGGCGCGTAACCATACACCGCGGCCTGTGGTAAACGTCTATGTGCCACACGTGTCTGGAGGAAAGGGTTTGACGACGTATGCGACAGGATTTTCCCGTTATTCATGCTGTGGTCCGACGCCCATATTTGTTAAATCCTCTTACCCTCCCATGCTGATTTTGGTCTACACCAAGTTGAGAAGGCGATCATGAGAGCACTCAGGCATAGGCGGCTAGGCAGATAGATTCGTAAATGAAAACGCTGAATGTGCCAAAGGTTTGCTAAGAAATGCTTCACATTTAAAACTGCCAGAGCGGACAAAGAACGTGGCTGACAAGCACTGTTATTTTTCAAAATTTGTACACCAGTGTAAACAAGAGCTGTCAATTCAAGCTAGTCAATTCATCTGCTTTTGTATCTCTTCTTTTGCTGTATTTAGTTTTTAAGGGCGCGTGTTTCATACGGTTAGTTTCGTGACTGTCTGCATTATGATGCATTTTGAAGTTATTTTGGATTTGTAGCTTTATCTATTCACGTATAAACTACATTGTATATGCTTCTTTTTTCATTTGAAATTGTATAAAAGCCGGGGATGAATAAAATTTTATGTACCGCTTATTAACTCCACCATGTGCTTGACTTCTGGAATGCTGGAAGCGAATTCTACGTGTTATCAGGCACGCTTCAGCCCATGTATAATGGCGTAAAAAACTGCCTTCTTCAATCTTCCAGGACAAAAAAAAATTTGGCCAAATAAGTGACACTAACTATCCAGTTCTCATGCTGAAATGCCCCTGCGGAAGCTCACACTTACGCTGCCCGTGCTCGAGCTGCGCTGCCTGTTGCCTGGAACAAGATGGCTGCCAACCGGTTTCCCAGGCTTCACCCGCTCGCGTGGGCGTTCATAGGGGACCTCCACTCTAGAAGTTTTTTTAAACCTCCTTGGGCCCTGCGTTACGAATTCCATCACCACGACCAGGCACCGAGTGAGTCTGACGCCGCCTACATCTCTGCTCTTTGAACTACGGCACAACACTGCTAGTGAACACACTCAAATTATGCGCACATGCACAGAAGATTCAAGAGTGAAAATTCGCATAGCCTTGCCCCCAGAACAGTGACATACTCGTATGAAAATCGCCTTCTCACACTTGTTCTTGGTGAAAGGCTGCCTTTACGTGTGAGGAAAGCAGCATTTCTCAATACGGAGGGAACTTGTGCCCAGCGAGTTTAACACGCGTAGTGCAAGCTAGTAACACTCATAGTACATTGATAACAACGAACACGGTCATCAGTAATCTCATCTTCGGTGAAACATGTTGGCTTTTATGCGTGTGGCATCACATGTTTTTAGTGTTATTGCTCATGCCCACGTAAGTTTGAGAATAAGCTTAACTACTCGTGTCGCAGGTGCAATCTCATCAGAAGGTACCCATACATTTCAGTGTCGCCTGCGCAAAACAACAACACTTTTAGCTTTAGCCAATGATACATTTTCATAATTGAAGAAAGAATGAGTTGCTATGGTTGATATATTTTCTCTGATATGTTGTTTTGGTTGTGCTAATTTGTCTAGCTTTGGAGAGAGATTTCAAGTACTAACATTTACTGATTGGATGACAGAGGAGGGGCCTAGTGATCAAGAGCGCAACTTAAAGTTGACTGGCATTCACTGTAGAAGAAGTCGGGCGTACAGGCATGGACTCGAGGGAAAGGGGAAATGACAAGCATGCGCAGACAACCATATGGAGCCAAAGAAAGCATGTGGGATTTCATTGAAGTTTTGTCAGCGTCAGATAAAGGGAAAAGGAATTGATGTGGACTAAACGCAGAACGTTTGCGTGTGAAGGTGGTATGTGGCTGCATTCTTTTGTTCTGCACTTTGCTATAGTACATTTTATTCATGGGCACCTCTTGTTGCACCGAGTCTTGGGAAGATCAAAGCTACCTGGACCTGGTTAGGCAATAACAAAGACTTGGGGATCACAGCTATCCTAGGCAGGATGAATTTTTCAGAGCACCTCTTATGGAAGTAAGCTGCACTTGTTCACTCCACTGTCATTTGCGAGAGTATGTGCGTTCTTCTGCACCACTGTTAATTTACTTGACCTATTTGTGATTGGAATACTGCTGCTGAATAGTGTTTCTGAGTAACATTTGTTGCAGTTCACAGGCATTGAAATCTGGAATGTTGTTCTTGCTTAATATAAGCTTCATCTCATATATAATTTTGTTAATACACTGTAGAAGTGCTATGTGAAAGAATTAGCTGGTCTTTGAAGTATATATATATAAACGTGAAGTTTATATATATATATATATATATATATATATATATATATATAAAACAAACGAAAACAACTGATAATTATTAACTAACATAGCCGGTGGAACGGCCTTCATCAGAATGTACACACACACACATGCACGCACAGAAAGAGAGAGATATATATATATATATCGTCACGTGGTCGTGATGGTGAAGGAACCAGTCTGACTGTTATGGGGGGATGCGGGGCTAAAAAGTGCGACTGTTGAAAAAAGAAATGCACTTTTAAATCTGAGTTGTTTTGGATGGCTGGTTCATTAAAGGACATGCTCAACAACTTTGGCTGTCATCTGTACAGCAGAAAAGAATAAAAAAATTCTTTTTACGAGAGGGTGGCGCGAGTTTGCTGGGGAGAGTGCCTCTGAAGCGCCGCTTTCAAGATGCGGCTGCAAAGCGGGCAAGAAGCCGAACGCGAAGTGAATACCCATGTTAGATTGTTTTAGGAGGTTGAATTGGCGCCAGCCAAGTTTATAGTGTCACGGGGTCGTGACGTCGACGAAGACAACAGCTGGCGTGGTCAAGATGAAACTCTTGATTTGGCCGAACTTGTGGCCGGGAAATGAAAACTCAAACTACAGCAATACACGCTGTACGCTGATAGCGGCGAACTGGGCGTCGATCCGTCGGAAAAACTGACAAGCGGCGAAGCACGTCGATATTTATACATGTGCGGTGGAATAATCCATCATTATCGCTGGTTGCCACGCAAACTCTAGGATAAGCTCGAGTGTTCGCGTCTTGCGCGCAATCTTAACAAAGCGATTTACAATAATTGGGAAGCTTCTCGAACAATGAGGCGCGGTTTGCGCTGAGCGTTGCTGACAGTCTTTGTGGGCGAAAAACCGAATACAGCAAAAGTGATAAGCAATGCACGTGGCAATAGAGAGCCCGACGTTTCGGGACCGATTCGGTCCCTTCCTCAACCTCCTAAATTTTTCACCCAGCCAGACAAATTTCTGTCAAAATGATTACATTGTTTGTTTTTCACACTTTTTTGCTACAGAAGACCTTCTGTCGAGAGTACATCAGAGGATAAACAAATAAAATAAAAAGGCACATTTTGAGCCGAGAGCAGAGCCGCTGGAAAACTAACTGAAGCTCAAATTGGCGGAAACGCATCACGCCGCTGCTTTCACACCAGTTATTCCTGCTGTGTTTGTGTGCCACTCGGCTTATATGTTCGTTTTCCTGGAAGTTCATTGCGATCAGTGGTCCGTTTTGTGACCAACATGTCTTTGAGCAAGATTCGCAGCTCAAAAGCTGCGTAAAATTGAAGACGGTTGCATAAAATTGTCACCGAAAAATGTCATGTTGATGAGGAAGGCTGTATTTATGCAGGCAGTCACTTTGATAAATTTTTTAGAACATCGAAATAAATAGCATGTGGTGAAATCTTTAAACTTTTTTTCTCAGTTCACATATTTTGGGGGAACGAGCCTCTTAGGAAAACTATCATTTCGAAACTGCTTCGCCAAAAGCTGCTTCCAAGGTTGTTTCTAGGACTGAAATTTTGTCAGGCACATAATAATAAGGTACTTTTCTGATCCCTAAGTAGTTTCTAACACAATAAAAAATTCACTAGTCTGACATGCAGTGAGAAAGAAAAAAAAAACCTTTGCTTTTAGAGCGATGGCATTTTTGTAGCAACGTCATAAATAATACGTGACTGGCCTTGTCCTGCGCCAGAAACCTCCCTGTGGGCTTAAAGTGATAAATAACTCGTACATTTTCATGATTTTTGAAAGGATAGATTTCCTATGTTAACGTACATGATTGATCATTATAACAGCTGTGGGTGTTTTGTATTCATGCGAGGGTGCTGAAAATTGGAATGTGTCCCAACATCAAGAAGATGAGCCACCTCTGAAATTTTCATCAAAATTAGTGTAGCAGTTCAAAAGTTCACATTTAGCCCCACATCTACCCTTAAAGACGAAACTCTTCATTGGGTAAACTTGTGCCCCGGAATTGAAATGTAAATTTACAAGCAATACACGCTGTACACTGATAGCTGCAATCACAGTCGTCGGCTGCCAGTAACCTCATGTGCGGTAAGGTGCATCGGAATTTATACATGTGGCATCGAAGATTTCAGCCTTATCGTTGGTGGCCGCATGAGTTCAAAAATAAACTCTGGTGTTCGTGTTGCGTGCTCAAACTGATGAAAACGATCTAAAATAAGCACGAGTACTCGACATCCTGGCACGGCGCGCAGAAGGCAGTGGTTACACATGTAACGGGTCAGTGACGTGAAAATAAAAACAATTGCGCATGGAATTGCCCCTCTCTAAAGAAACATAGTCCCGATGCTGCAAAATATTATGAACTCAGGAAAGAAACAAGCCGCTAACTCATATTATGAAGACCGATGTGGAATTCAAGTGGGGAACGGCACGAGTCGAAGCCTTTCAAGAATTGAAATGACGCTTGCCGACACCTCCGATACTTGTGCATTTCAACGAATACGCCAATACAGAAATCCACACCGACGCAAGCAGTGTAAGTCTCGGAGCTGTACTTTTGCAGAGGACCGATGAACTGGAAAGGTTTATCAGCTATGCTAGCCGGTCGCTATCCAAGGCAGAAGCCAACTATTCCACAACAGAAAAGGAGTGCCTTGCCATCATCTGGGCTGCGTCAGAGTTTTGCCCCTACCTCTACGGCAGGCACTTCAAAGTGCGAATGAACACCACGCCTCATGGCGAGAAAGTATAGCTCGGAATGAGTGTATTGTGGAGACTACCTTTCGAAGCACAAGAAGCTTAAAGGAGTACTGACACGAATTAAAAAAAAAATCGGATTGTTGCTCTAAATAAAAATACTGGTGTCGAGAAACCTAAAACGACTATTGTGGTGCCTGGGAATGCATCGTATATATTTTAATTAGCGCCACCTTAAAAAGACTTTCGGTTTCGATATCGAGGGGGTGGCTTCTCAGTGTCGTTTCATAGCAGTGTGACGTCACGGAGATACAGAAACTCGCGACGTAGTAGCGGCAAATCCGTCATCTGCTCGTGGTGCACATAAACAACGATGAGTGAATTGTCGTCCTGTGACCCTGACAGTGATTTCTACGACTTAGGCTGCATGCAGGACGCAGAACTCGCAAACTCGGGGGAACTGTCTTGACTCGTCGGGATAATGTCCTTGCAGTGGAGCTGACTTGCAGGTGCTCTGCGACGAAAACTTCAAAGTCAAATTAAAATATTTTATACGTGTTCTCCGACTCCAGTCTCCAGTGTGTGGACAGCGTTGACACTGCATACCAACGAAGCAAAAAATGTCCCTTTTGCGATGTCTCAAAATCGTGTCACTACTCCTTTAATTATTGCAAAGAAGCCAAAATTTCGCAGAGTTACCGACCTAGACATAAATGCTGTGAAGGAACGTTTAACGCCGGAAAGATCAGTGACTGTCAGTGAGACGGACTACTTGTGCTACGTGTGCTTTTTCTACCACTGCAATGAAAGATCTTCACGGAACGCACAGTTTAACGATGACATTCTTATGCCCCCTGAAAAAGAAATCGACATCATTAAACAGATCACTGCCACTACCGGTGCACGTGCGTTCAAGTCACCCGAGAGGTGTTGCTGTTTCGAACTCAATCGGTCTGAGGACGCGAAAACGAGCTCTCACTGCGCTGTCTCTTACAACGGGTGTCTCGGGTGCGCGCGCGCCTGCTCGATAGCCCCGCGCTCGTGGCCGCTGCAGCGACCAAATAATTTCAAAATTAATGTCTTCAGTGCCGGCGACACCTTTTTCGGTACCTGCTGGCCTTTTAATAAAAATAAATGCAATCCTGCCTGCATTTTATACACTTGCTGGGCAAGAAGTCGGAATTGCCCATCCTTGCCTAAGGGTCTCATTGGAGGGGCCGTAACTATTAGTACAACAACATTATGCAAGATGTTTTCAATGATTGTGAAAGCTGATTTGGAGGAGAATAAGTGGACATAGTTTGAGTAATATAAAAAATGGTTTTTTTTTAAATTGTCGTCAGAAGTTTGCATTGTTCGGTGTTTTTTTGAAGTTAGCCCGATCATATCTCTTTACTGAAACGTTATATAATTATAAGATTCGGCACTTTGGTAGATAAGCATGCGAAGAACGTAATGCGGAATTTTTGTCGCTCTGGTGCAAGGCTTTTTTGAGATAAGGGCGTTCAAAGTAAAGAAAATAACGTTCCCTGAGCCAATTTTGAGGTTTTTTATAAAAACATCTACACTACACATAAAAACTAAAAATACCTGAGCAGAAGCAAAAACATGCAAATATTTAGTTAAAGAAATTTCAGCTACCTAACTTTAATATATTTTGTGCAATTCAGAACGAAAGTTGGGCAAAACAGCAGAGCGGATGAGCGCTCCACTCCACCTCTTCGTCATTATTGATTTCCTGTGCTTCGAAAAAATTTTTGGCGGCAAAACAATTGCGGATCTCTTCTTTCCACTCATCAGACAATAACATATAAAATTTTGAAATAAATTTGAGAGGTCGACCAGCCATCGTTTGTTCGATCTTACGTGGAATCAGCCTGCTATAGGTTAAAGTGCCCGTCGCCTAAGTCTCGCGCTCGATGCACGAACGCCTTAGAATGAAAAACGCCGTGCAAGGTAATCGTTGTCTAAAAATCGCGAAATGATGCGCGCTACATAATATCGCTGTGACGCAGGAACTTTCGATTGCGTGGATCATGATCGTAACTGAAGTGACGCCGCTGAATCTATTATTGAGTTAAAGAAAAAAAAACTTTTGTTGTTAATGGCGTTGAATCATACTTCACGATATCATATTTCGAATTCTCGCTTTTGTCTAACACTTTCGTGAGACCGCACCTATTCCCATCGATAATATGTTATCGATGACTTGAAGTTGAAGTTTTGGCACTATCTGAGCGGTCCTCGACAGCTAACGCAATTCAAAGGGTAAAATAACATGTTTTTTATCAGTTTTGTTTGCGAGTTTCTTTTTTCCAGAGCGGGGAGATTTTTAAAGCTCGTTCGCAGTCGGGTAGCTGAGCGCTCGTTGTTTCAGACTTCGCGTCGACGTCGCTTGCGGGTGCTCCACAGAAACGGCGAATTTCGACGGATTCCGATTAATCTGAGCGGGAATCTGGATGATGGTAGCAGCACAGACACGGAAGACGACTTCGATTCACCAGGCTTCAGTACGGACTTTGAAAATGCGTCGAACCTACCCGGAACATCAGCAGTTATCCGCCGTCAAGCATCTGCGCGCGTCGATGTAAACGTATCCCGTGCGTACTAAAAATAACAGCTCTAATCAGCAAGGTGGTAACTTCATTCAGGTGGGAGCATTTGGCGCCGGCTGCAGAAAGAGCGCAGTTATCTCCGCGATGACGGCGCGGAGTGGACTTTGATCCAACGCTCCGGTGTGCTGCGCGGCGGCGTCTTCGAGTTGTTTTTTACCGCAGAAGTCATCAGAGAGATATGCAACCACACAGATAAGTATGCGTGAATGCATACTTTCGAAAAGCCAACATACAGTGAGAGGGACGGATCCATGGAGGGAGGTTACTGAAGAGAAGATGAGCAAGTTCGTCGCGCTCCATGTGTATATGGTAATCGTTGAAGTCCCGCGCTTGCATTGCTGTTTGTGTCGACGACACATATTTCCAGGCCTTCTTCCACCGTCAGTGATGCCACGGAAAAGGCTCAAGGCTTCTTGAGTGTCTCTGATCTGAGGAAGACGACCGTCGCATCCAACGGGAAACTTCACCACGTGTCTTCTCTATTGCAACACATGAACGATTCTTCTACGCTATTTTTTAACCCCGTCGGAACCTTTCAGTGGATGAGAAAATGGTGAAATCTGAAGGTCGGTGTATGGCATTCGGCAGTATATGAGGGAGAAAGAGGTAAAATGAGGGTACAATTATGGATTTTTGCAGATTTGAAACAGGCTACACTGTTCATTTCAACGAATACAAAGGAAATTTGAAGAATACCAGAACTGCAAACTATGCTAGGAAAGTTGAACAGAAAAAAAAGCTTTTTTTCCGAAACATGTGCAGCCAGCCTTTCTTTCATCGCGTCGAGAAACGGCATCATGCGGTGGCATGATAGGCACTAGTGCCTATATTCTTGTATTGATGCAGATAATCTTTGCACTTACAAATCTTATATTTCCACTAATATTCTACGAGGGCTTTGCGTTCAAAACGTATATTTCGATTTTTTTTAAATGTTTACTCTTTGCAGAGTAGCATTGATGTTTTTATGAATTTTTTTTCTTTTTGATGCAATTTTCTTTGTTTGATAATTTTTTATTAGAATCGAAATAAATACGTTGTTTGGAATTAAGACTGTTGGAAAGACCAATTCTTGCTCTATCATTTCACACCATACACATTACCATCAATCATTTTCTGTGGCAGGAAAAAAAATATTTCCTGAACTAGCCAAAAACAACCGATTTTTCCGCGGTCACGAAGGTGCTAACGTGCGTTTTTTGCATTTCGCGTGTATTGTGTGCATTACGCAATGATAACTTGTTTTATATTAAACTACAGTAGACTCTTGTGAAGCTTATTATGGTCCGTAGACCCTTTTTTAAACGCTTTTCTCTTCTTGTGAATCCTCGCGCCCTCACTGTGCTTCACGGAAAAATGAGGAGGGGGGAGCCGGACGGGTGGGGCGTGACAATGGACGAAAGGAATGTACTGATTGCGTCCCCCGGGATTATCTATGTATACATTTATGTTTTCTATTATTATTTATTTCGTATTTTTTCTCTCTACCTGCTCTGAGGACGATGCTATAAAAGCGCGTCAAAGCCTCGTAAATTTTGTCTTCATAAAGACCGGTCTCCGATCGAAACGTTGACAAATAAACTTTTTTAAGAAGCGTATACTCTTTCCTTTTTGTCTTACGGCAACCGAAGACAACCTGTTCATTATATATATATTGTAAAGGAAAGACACAGAGAAATAGACACAACGCCTGTTGACTAGGCCGGCTGTTCTATTCTGACCCTTCGTCTTTCTCCTCTTCGCCCTATAGCTGCCCGCGCGCCAGAGCCTCGGTGCCGCTCTTCGTCATCACACTCGGCCATGACTGCGACTAGCGGACCAGCCGACAATGTCTCCGGTGGGCGGTGTTGGCTACATCGCGGTGGTCGGGTTCGACCACGCCGCGACTTGTTTGGGAGACCTGCCCGAAGAGCCTCTGGTGGTCGACAGTGGTCGAATCGCTGTGGCCGGTCTCGACCACGCTGGGGCTTAGCCTGAAACTTTGCCGACGCTGTCTTTGAAGTTTGGTCTCGGCCATACTGCGACATTGCACGGGAAGCTGGCTCGTTTGTCTTTGATTGACGAAATTGGCTCTTTCGCTGTAGTCGACGTTGCCTGCAACGATGCGGCTTGGCTCGTTGATCTGCCGTAAGTGGGTCTGGTTGGCGACCCTGGCTGTGATGCAGCGGTCGTCGCACGCCAAGCAGACAATCGTTGTGCCGCCTCAGCTTGACGCTCTGGTCTTTATCTGCGTTTGCGTGCAAAGCCAGCGAACACTTGTGCAACGCCGAACGCGTGCGAACTCGGACAGGCAGCGGGACGGGATCGTCGTGATTCGACAGAGCAGCCTCTCCCTCAATGTCACCGTACTTTTTTGCTCTGTGGTGACTGTCCGAACGACTTGCATTGGCTTCTGCAAGTGAAGCGCTCGCACACTCGGCCAATGACTGCCGCGATTTCCGGGACTGTGACTTCCCAGTGAGGGTCGAATCTGGAGTGGCGGTTCGTTCATCGCTTCCAAGTTGTTGCGAGGAAACTGACGTCCCACAGCAGGCCGACGGCTCCGTGCGCTCTAGTGCTGACCAGCTTAGAGGCCGCGTCGGCGGCCGCTGTGAATGGGATGTGGTCTCGGCGTCTATACGTGATGGTATGGTGTCAGATACTGAGGCAAGAAGTGGTGCGCCTGGTTTCTGAGGTATGTGTGTACCAGGACAGGTTGTCAAACTGCCTGCCGGTGAGCTACAATGCACAGTTGCAGCCTCGAGGTGGTTCTCCTCCTGAGCTCCATCCTCGGTAGCAGTCAGGTTGGACTCGGTGCTCGCATAGGAGTTATAAAGACTCCGTCCAAAAGCAGCTTGTTGCTCCATTCCGCCCAGGACTGCTGCTGCACGCCTTCGTATCGATGCCACGCCGCGGCACCATTCCGAAGGCGGTCAAGTGCGACGCACCATTTCTGTTGGTCCGTCCACGCCTCGCGAGCTCCAAGAGCGTTGACGGTGGCCACCCAATTGTCGGCGTCGTCTTGGAAGCCGCGGAATTCCGGTATTTCGCAGGCAGCCGGTGATGGTGATACGGTAGGCGAAACTCCGGAGCATGACGACGCCAACCAGCCGAGTTGGTATGAGAGCTCCGCGAGGGCATACCGCAACTCTCTGCGGCTCTCGGGTGAGCTCTCTTCATGGTGTTGCGAGGCGGCGGCGGCCAACGCGGCATTGAGTGAGTGCAGTGCTGGCAAGGCGGCAGGACACAGCACGGAGATTGACGCTGCCAAGGCGTTCACCGTGAGTCTGAGTCGCGCGATGGTGGCGGAAAGCTCGGCGGCGCTCTCGGGTGATCCGCGCGTGGAGCCAGTGGTGACGTCCGAGGAGTAGGACACGGTCAGCGTGCTCACAGAGGAGGGACCCTTTTCCGAGGGAGCTTGGACAGCACCCCTAAGCGGCTCGGGTGCCGATGGAGTACTGAGTAGTCGCTGCGTGAAGCGTGGACGGCATTCCCGGCCAACGGTAGGCCGTGTGCTGTCTTGGCGGCGCCGGGGTAAGCCTGCCCTTGAGCCACCGAGGAGGCCTGGACGCCGTCCTTGAATGGTGGCACAGGTGCTTCCGCCAGTAGTAGCAAGACGGGCTGCATAATCGTTCCTTGGAGGGAAGGTCCGCAGCGCCGATGAGCCACGAGGACGCACTTACGGTTCATAGTTCGTAGACTGCGCCATTGTAAAGGAAAGACACGGAGAAATAGACACAATTAACGCTGTTGACTAGGCCGGCTGTTCTATTCTGACCCTTCGTCTTTCTCCTCTTCGCCCTATAGCTGCCCGCGCGCCAGAGCCTCGGTGCCGCTCTTCGTCATCACAATATATATATATATATATATATATATATATATATATATATATCGCTAAGTGCGCGAACACATAGAAGGTAGGGGCCCCTCTTCCAGCAAAAGTGGGCCCTCCTACTGTAATGCCTACTGGGGCGATGCAGCTATGTAATGAATGAGTAATAAATAAATAAAAAAGCTGAATGTTCAAGGGCTGAAGGGGTCGTGGCAGCGCCGGTGCAAGTTGTCGAAGCGAGAAACAATCCCACGTAAAGCCTTTAGTCAACGCCACTTTAGCCGGGTACATCTCCTTGGCGTGAACGTAACGGCAACACATGCAATGACCACCACAGTTAAACACCATGTGCGCTGCACGCTTTTATTTAGTTGAAACAAGACGTCAAATGAAGCCTTGGCGTTTACGTGAAACACGATAACAAGCACGGCGACTAGAGACGCAAATGCGGTATTTACGGCTACACAAGAGTCGAAATTGACGAAGGCAATCTCAGACCACTTCGCCATGCTTCGCTTTGAGTCACTTGCCATAGTTACAGCAGCCAGTCAAGGAAACTGGTTGCGAAAGTTTCGTAAAAAATTACAAACGATCTTATTAACTGTGATTAATGTCACTGTTTTATGAAATGGTAAAAACGATTTCATTATTTTAAATTTTGCGTTAAATCTGACATTCTTTGTTTTAATGCCTAAATAGGCACCGCGCAGAAACATCACCTTTGAGATGTACATTTCATCTTCAAGGACTCCGAGATGACCGCGGCGGGAGGTGCGGTTTAATGAACAGATATATTGTTAAGCTGACGCTGAACACCGTGCCTTCACAATTTTTTTTATCTAGCTTTGCTTTCTTTATTTCAATATAAGTGCAGTATTGCCAGATAATGTTTATATGCGTGGAAATTATTGCCATTGTTTAGGAACTACTTCGTTTGTAGCGCGGAGGCATGCAAAATATGAGGAATGCTGCCTCGTGGGCGGAGCTAATATTTATTCTTAGGCTGTCAGAAGCGCGCGTTTTGGTATGCAGTAGAAGAAGACGACGACGTGGACGAGTGAGACTCTCGTGCGTGTTCGCCTGTGTGGCGTTCTTTCTTCTTCACTACGTCTCGTGTTTTCAACGACGCCCGAAGACAACATTTCAGGAGTGACGCGCCATGAGGCTCCCTCGGAGTCGCCGGATGGAAGACAATGCTACAGAGACCCACCCACGAGATAGCCGTTAACTTTGCAGTGGTCGAACGTCTTGGCAAAAGATTGCCGTTCTGTTATGTTTTCATTACTTGTTGTTGCCTTCTGTGGTTTCCCGCCTACCATGTAAGCCTAGCTGGTTTTATGTCAAGCTTGTAGACGATGTGGAACGGGACTCCATACTTACTGCAGTGGACGGTCTTTGTCTTACCGAGACGTGGAACGCCAAAAGACCGTATATCAAAGGATACGTTCCAGTCGTGTGCATCGATGATGCAGAGCGTCCTGCAGGTGGTGTGGCCGTATACGTCAAACAAACAGAAAAGGCACAAGATCTGAAACTAGTAGCAACGACACAGAGCCACAACGGTGAATATAATGCCATCGATTTTGATGGATGCATCATCATGACCATGTACCTTGCACCCAATTTGTCGAGTGGGAATATCAAGACATTCATTGACACGGCATCGTGCATCGTGTAATTATGACAAGTACAAGAATAGACCATTTGTGTTAGTTGGTGACCTGAATGTCGATATTACCGAAAAGAACAATGAGTGGTTAATACAACATATGGCAGCCAAATATGCTCTCACGTGCACGTCCTTTGATCATATGAAACCAACGTTCATCCGAGGGACGTGTATAGACCTGGTATTTTCAAATTTACAATTGCAACCCGTACAGGAACCGCTATCCCTTCATTTCACGGACCATAAAGCCGTGATAATGAAGGGACAACGCAAGCCAAACATCAGATTAAGAAAAATAAAAGTTTGATGTTTGTAATATACACACAGTGTTTCTCACTCTTTATGTGATGATTGATGGGGCATTACACAGAAGATTCACGGTTTACCGATGATTCCCTCCGGAGCTTCGCCCCACTCATCATCATTCACGACGTGGATATGCTGTGATTTTTTAAGTTTAATTTTGATTTGATGGAAAAACGACATAAGCGAAGTCACGAAGCGAAGTAACGACACTATCAATGCGAAGTATCAGCATCAGTGCGACATAAGCGAAGTAACGACAGTATCAATGCAAATAGATCGCGTCAGCCTTTAGACCCCAGACGCGATACACCGCGCCAGACCACGCCGCCCAGCAAGAAGCAGCCGACCGGAACTATTAGTTGCAAGCAGCAGCAGTCAACACCGCCAAGTTACCCGGAAAGGAAACCACACAACATTGAAGCGAGGTGGTGTAATGCACTGGGCGGGGCACCTCGAACGGCGCTGCCCTCTCCTCCGCAATGAAGCGAGTTGAGAGGGAATGCGTCTGGTAAAATGTAGAGCGATCGCTATATCTCCGGCCCCACTTTAGCCTTTGGAAAAAAAATCACAGCATATCCACGGGGTGAATGATGATGAGTGGGGCGAAGCTCCGGAGGGAATCATCGGTAAACCGTGAAACTCTTCCGTGAAATTCGCCCAGTACATCATATAAAGAGTGTGAAACACCGTGTATATATTAAACATCAAACTTTTATTGTACTGTTGGTTTGCGTGGTCCCTTCATTATCACCGCTTTGTGATCGGTGAAATGCAGGGAAAGTGTCCGCTCCCGAGCGAAAGAGAAAGCGCGCCAAGAGCGACCGCGTTCGCCGCTCGCCCTATGAGAATTAACGGCAAGGCTAGAGGGAAGACACGACGCGCGTAGCGTTCCTCTTCGCGTTCCACGACGCGAGGTCGGTAGCATGCCCAACGAAAGCCAACGGAACGCGATCGTGCAAGTGCTCCGGCGTCGCGAACAATGCACGGCGTTTACTGCACATAAAGCATCCCAAAACCAAACATCTTGCTCAAGGTGTGCTTTGCGTTTCTCGTAGAAATAATTTATTTATCATGTACATTAAGACGAAAAGTTGAAAGCTCACTAGAGTAGATCGCCCGCAAAGTATGTCTTTTAGTGTGATTAAATCAAGGAACACTACGATGTCTTGTAAATTATGATATCTAGTGAATTGCTCATTTAGTGAGCAATTCATTAAACTAGAGCTGGCTACATACATACTACTACTACTCCCAGTGATGCTACCGCTGCGCCAATTGCGCCAGACTGCGCCAAAGTGCCCTGGCTGCTACAACCTGCTACATTTCCTCAAAATTTGGCGATTCTGCGCCAAGCCTGCGCCATAGGGGTGTACTCTGACTTTCAGAAATGAAACTAACTACATGAGGTTCCCCCATTGAGAGCGACATCGCGCTGTACGCGGACGTTCTCCATGAGAGTGATGAAAATGGAGACAAAATACAGAACCTCGTTACAACGGATCTGTTTACAACAGACATTCAGATATTACATACCAATTTGAGGCGTTATGTCGACCTCCGTATTAGTTCCATTGATTGAGCTTCGTTTACAACGGATTCTGGTGCAACGGACATTCGGATATAATTCAGGCCAGCAAGGTGGTCAGGACTCCTTTAGAGCGGACTTTTCTACCACGGTCATTAACTTCCGACTTCAAACATCGCTTAGCATACTTTCGGGACGGGAGCAGCGCACCGCGGATATCGACGTACCGATTTAAGAACGAAGGCCGCCGATCCCCGGTCTGTCAATGATCAGCTATGCCTAGCTGTAGCGGCAAAAAAAAAAAAAAAAAAAACGGCGCGCAGCGTGCTTGGTGTTGCGTTTGGGATGCTGACACGCGAAATTGCGAGCTGCTGCCACCGCTTCTCCTCGCAGTCGCTGCGCGGTGAGCTTGGCCGGGGGGTCCGCTGCCGATGCGCAAAATGCCCATCCGCGGTTCTGAGGAGCCAGCGGGCAATGCGATTCGTTGCTTGAGACGAAGGACATTACGGCTTCTTCGCTTTCGCATGTCCGCTAGCGCGATGTTCTTGCCCGCAAAGTTCGGATTTGGCTCGTACATCGGCACCGTGAACGGAGTTAGGCCTAACCACGACATCTAGTAGAAAGCTCGGTTGCGATGTGCGTGGCCGCGGTGCCCGATGTTTCAAAGTACGTCATGCTCGATTGCGAGTACAAGGAGTTGCCCCGCGGTGGTCTTCGTCATAAGCTTCGAAGTGCTGATAAGAACCACCTCGAACAGCGGGTCCAACGAGTCAACGCTATTAGTCGCACGTCTGCGATGTTCGCGACGAGTGCGGCGCGCTATCGTAATCTGATGATTGAGCTCCCGCTTGCAGCTGCCCAACTAAAGCGTTCCAAATTATCGTCGACCCATGAACACAGAACGAGTGCGAACTCGTCACTAAGTAGCGCAATTTTCGACAGCCACGACCTCGCGACGCACAAGGAGCAGAAGACGATCCCGAAGCGAGCATTAACACGTTTTGGCTGCTTCTGCGGTAATACCGCAGAAGCAGCCAAAACGTGTTTTTCGTACGCTTGTTACTGAATGGAGGAGCCAGCTGAAATGGAGAACTTGAACGCGGAGAAATGCTCTTTACGACGAGCCCAAAATGGTGGCGCCCAGTTGCGCCGTTGCCGAGCTATAATTTTGAAAAACGCTTTTTTTTATATTTCCGCAATTTTCGCCTAGTCAGCAGACGCAAAACAAATTTTTTATAGCACTTCTACGTAGTTTTCATTGAAGATATTTTGGAATCAGATAGAAATGGGCTACAGAAACTGAAAATTCGATTTTCCAAAAATCGCATTTTTTTTGGTCCCCCGTTAAAAATAAGACCATGTTTGTGACTCGTAATTCTCTCCGGTTATAACAGACACATTCAGTGTTTACATGAAAGTCTGTTGTAACAGTACTTGGATTTTACATACCCCTTTACAACAGACCAAAATCCTCTTCACTATGAAGGTCTGTTGTAATGGGGTTATACTTTATCAATATGGTGTTGTCAAGCGGATGAAGGAACTGCGTTTTGTGTTTTTTTTTTGTAATCAAAGCATCAACTGTAGGCAACATGGCGTAGCAGGAGTCAAGCGACATGCAGCCATGAAATGGCACATTGATGCTACCAGTCGTCATTGAGACGCTTCAGGTGGGCTGCAGCGGCTGAAAACGATCCAGCCAACTTTGGAATTCGGCAGTCCATGGAACGTTTTGCAGTGTGACCGCGTGACAAACGCAGAAACTTTGTTTGTGCTTGGCATGACTCTCAAGGGCATCTCATACTCGTTGTCCGACACAGCAACTGCCTTGTTTCCCAAGTTATTTGGAGATTCCGAAACCGCGAAGCAGTTTATTTGTAAGAGGTTCAAGGCATCCTACATAGTTAGTGATGGCCTCGGGCCGTATTTCAAGAAACTTGTGCTTGACGAGCTGAACAAGCCGGATGTGGTTTTATCTGTTAGCATTGATGAGACCCCTCTTCCTGAACAGAGGTGCCAACAACTTGATGTTGTAGTTAGGCATTTCTCCAACAAGAATCCGTGAGTTGTGGAACACCTACAGTCTTTCCGGCTGGGCTCTGCGACTTCGGAAATTTTGGCTAGTGAAGTGCAGAGAGCAATGATGGACCTGCCGCATAAAAATGTCATTTGCTTTTCTACGGATGGCCCCAATGCAATGAAAAGCTTCAGAAAAAAGATGCAGGAAGCATACCCTGACATCATAGATGTAGGAGAGTGCTGCTTGCACAAAGTGCACAACTCATTTGCCCGTGGCTTGAGTGCTGTTGGCTCGGATGTCGACGCTGCTGTGGTCGATGTTTATTACTTTTTTAAGAATTCTTCGGCTCAGAATGAATTGTTGAAAGCAGAGCACCTGCTCCAAAAGCTAGTTTTGCTGCTCCAAAATGCAATTTTACCTGCTCCAAAAGCTGCTCCAAAGTGGCCTAAGCCAGTAGCATCACTGTACTCCTACAGAGGAGGGAACGACCCCCACCATAAGGAGCTTCGCCCCTAAAATTATTTCGGCGATATAAGCCTGGGAAGGGTCCGACTCATTCCAGGGTGTTTTTCACGCCAAGCGCGAGGGGTGGTTCGTGACCCCTTTAAGGGCTTTCGCCTTAATATGCACGGTTATACGTTGCGACAAGCCAGCAACTAAAATCTCGGATATCTTGGTGTCTGCCAGCGGTCGGGTTTCACTTGTGCCTCCCATTTTAACGGCTGTGCTTAGTCGAGTGTCCGAAGTTGGCGTAACGCAGATGGTCATTTTACGGGCATGTGCCACAGTAATTGGTTAAATCCCACTCTATATATGCCACAGAGATTGGGTATATCCCACTACTCACACTGGTTCACTAAAAATGCAGAAAACTTGTTGCGGGCCGGAGGCTGTTGAAACTCGTAGGACACAACAAGAAGGAGAGGAAGACTGTGGGCGCCGAAGGCGCGCGCAATGGTAATAAACAGAATAACAAAAAAATAAGAGCCTTGCTTTCGTTCGCCTAGAACGCAGTCGTCTCGTCTCTGCGAGATTTGCGCTTTTCAGAATGGCCAAGCTTCCTCGTTCTCTTGCAAACGCGTGTGGGCATCGTGCTCGGAGCAGTCAGAAGGGCAAGTTGATGGAAGAAAATAATTTATGTACAGTATTTACATCGTTCCGACCTCGGTGAACATTATTAAACTTAGCGCAAAAAACACGGACACAGTAAAGGAGCAATGTACACAGCGCTGCTGTGTGCTAGTCACTAAAACACCTTTTTCATTCTCTCATCACGTGTCTAGTTCCATGTGTATGTATGTGTGAATGTTCTCCAATAAATTTCAGTTGATTGTCAGCGCTGTGTATGTTGCTCCTTTACTGTGTCCGTGTTTTTTGCGCTACGTTTCATCATCAGCCTGTATACGCCCACTGCAGGGCAAAGGCCTCTCCCATGTTCCGCCAATCAACCCGATCCTGTGCTTTCTGCTGCCACGTTATACCTACAAACTTCTTAATCTCATCTACCCACCTAATTTTCTGTCTCCCCCTCACTCGTTTGCCATCTCTTAAAATCCAGTCAGTTACCCTTAATGACCACCGGTTATCCTGCCGACGTGCTACGTGCCCGGCCCATATCCATTTCTTCTTCTTGATTTCAACTGATATCCTTAACCCCCGTTTGTTCCCTGACCCACCCTGCTCTCTTCCTGACTGTGAAGGTTACACCTATCATTTTCCTTTCCATCGCTCGCTGCGTCGTCCTCAATTTAAGTTGAACCCTCTTCGTAAGTCTCCAGGTTTCTGCTCCGTAGGTAAGTACCGGTAAGATGCAGCTGTTATATACCTTCCTCTTGAGGGATAGTGGTAGACTACCATTCATGATTTGATAATGATAATGCGCTACGTTTAATACTGGTATATTACCAACTCACCCAGCAAGACGTGCTTCTGAAGTTCATCAGTGAACAGGCGCCGGCACTCTCTAGTGCGTCGGAATAAATAACGTGGTTGGGGTCCAGCCCATCGGTCTCCTCTCCACGCGGTAGCCAGGATTCCGCCAATCCTGCCGCACTGGCAGGCACATAATGAGGAGCATGCCCGTGCCTCCCAAGGTCAATGACCAGTTGACTGGTTGGTGATGGGCACCAGGGATTAGGTCCTTTCTCGGGAACTGGCCTGCTGGTTGTAGACGCTGCCCGTCCGGTTCTGGACAGGTGACATCTGCACGACGTCGGAGGATCCACACCGCAGGTGCGCGGAGCGCCATTGTTTGTCCCTTCCATCCCCCTCGGGAATGCTGCTCTCAGTCGCTGGGCAGCGTGGAAGAACGACGACTGGCGTCAGTTGTCAAGGCCGGCAGGGCGAAGACTCCACGTTTCCCCGTATCCTTCGATGTTCTCAGGTCTGCGACATTGTGGTCGTTGTGCTGAGGCACAACAGTCTGCCGCCGGTGACGCGGGCGTCCCGAGGTGTGGCCGGCGAACTCGACGGCGTTAGAGCAAGCGGCCGCGCCCCGCAAGTACGAGCGTCCCTGACGCAAGCCCCCTTCAGGAGCTAGCCGCTGAAGAGAATCCCCGGAGAGCCACGTCAGCGGTGGAACGCCATGCCGCGTGAAGGAGCCGAACATGACGTTAGGCCTAACGGGTCTAAAGGCTGCGTGCGTCAGCGATACGACGATCTGCACGCACAGGCGACGGCGACGCATTGGACAGCAGACTGGATCCCAAGATCGGCGAGGGACACAAGAAATGACCGAACGAGGACGACTACTGACCGGACATTGACGGCGAACCGCGTCCGCACAAGCAAGTAAGAACTGCCTTGCACATTAGCGGTTCTGGAGTTGTTGCACAAGGAGTAGCTAGGACAGTTTAGTTATATTGTTAGTTGATAGTTGGAGTTTATTTGTGGTGACTATTTTTGTATATTTGTACATTTTCCGAGTGCAGTGCCTTTGCTTCATAAATGTTACGTGCCGCGAGTCTTGTCCGAGTCCATCGCCCGGGCTCACCCGAATCCGAAACAAATGGCCAGTATGAGATTAGAGGAGAGCTGGTGAATGTGCCGATTGACGTTCAGACAACTGTAGATGACCTTCCCAGAAACATGAATGATGACGTTGCCACTGACGGGCAACTTAAGCAAAGGCTTCTTTGTAAACCTTTATATAAGAGTGGTATGCTCAAAATGCAATAAAACTACACTACCACCTCAAAGCTTCACAAAGAGTGTTTAATAAAGAGCAGCGATACCTGAAAGACTTTGTGACAAGCCGTTGTGGCCGTCGGAATCTATGGGTTCCGAGGCGGCGTAAGAAAAACGACCGAACGCATTGGAGACCAGGAAGGGACTGCCAGACCCTTTTCTTTATTCCTCGAAGCTGCCCGAGCGCGCGCGAGACACAAACCGAGCGTCGTCTGCTATCGCTCGTGACATGCCCAGGTTTTGAAACTAGTCGTCCCGAGGTAATACATCACGTAACACAAACAGAAGATTGGTGAAACAGAACTAAACTAACCTAAACAGTCCCGATTTTAAAATATTTACAAAATTCAGTCAAAGTCTTTCCACTTTCACGCACGCCAAGGTACACACAAACACTAACAATTATTTACACTTCACGGCCCACATGTACGCACTAGTCCGAAGCATGAGGTTGCTCCATGTGAGCAATGGGGCTCATATAGGGTCTCAGTTTTTCTACGTGGACTATGTCATTCCCCATGTTGTCTGCGAGTTCGATCTCGTAATTCACGGGAGACAGTCTGTTCAGTATCTTGTGAGGACCAGTGTACGATGTTGTGGCTTTCACACCGGATGGTGGAGCCTTGAGGAGCACCAGTTGCCCTCTTTCAAACACAACGTCCTTGTGGTGCTTGTGGAAGTGCTCCTTCTGTTTTTCTTGAGCCAGTCGGATATGCGCGGCCGCGAGCTCCCTGGCTTTTTGCAGTCGTTCGCGCACTACCGCGAAATAGCTAGATTCTTCTTTGAGCTCTTCAAGCTCTCGGCGGCTGTATACAACATCTAACGGCAGCACCGGATCCCTACCGTACACCAAGAAGAATGGAGTTTGGCGGACCGTGTCTTGGTACCCCGTGTTGTAACAGAATACAACATATGGGAGAACATCGGCCCACTTTTCTCCCCCGGCGGTAGTCAAGGCAATCACCTGCTTGATTGTCTTATTGGCCCTTTCGGACAAGACGTTTGCTGCGGGGTGATATGCGGTGGTGGCAGCGTGTCTGATGCCCCGATGCTTGAAGTAGGCTTCAGTAGAGCGCGCCATCATTTGAGTGCCGCGGTCTGCGATAATCGTGGCTGGGCATCCGTGCTTCAAGATGATCCGTCGCTCAACAAACTTCTGGACGGTTGCAGCTTCTATGTTCCTCAGTGGTTTTGCCTCAACGAACTTTGTGAGGTAATCAATGGCTACGATGATGTACTTGTAACCTCTTGAAGTCTTGAAGGGTCCTATTATGTCCATCCCAACTGTGTGGAAGGGGCTGTGGACTTCTATTGGCTGTAGTAGACCGTAAGGCACCGATGTCGACATCTTCATCCTCTGACAAAGGTCACAGTGACGCACGTACCGTCTGACATCCGCATAGAGCTTCGGCCAGTAATACTTGCACCTTAAGGCATCGAATGTTCGCCTGATGCCCATGTGGCCACCGTACCGGCCTTCATGAATTTCCCGCAGTGCCTCAGCTTGCCGCTGGGAAGGAAGGCAGAGGAGAAATCGATTGCTGACCGGGCCCTGGTCTCTTTTATACAACACTTCAGTGTGCGTAACGAACTTCTTTTGGGCCCGTTACTGTTGTTTCTTTGTGCCCAGCGCACCCCTAAGTACATCCAAAACTTTAGCGCAAAATGCGTCCTGACGCTGTTCCTCACCCATGTTTAAGAGTATACGTTGTTGGGCTACTTGGTTCATAATCTTCAAAATTGGCTAGCGCGAAATCGACAATTTTGGTATCCCGATCCTGATTAGCATTGTCGACTGTCATGTGCATTGCGCCTGCGCGCGCCACTCGGCTGTGTATATATGTAGGAAGACGTTTCTGAATAAAGCTTAGTTGCAAGTAGCGCCTGTCCTGTATATCAGTGTTCCTTCTTAGTCCTTGTCGATTTCGCGCTAGCCAATTTTGAAGATTACGACTCACCCATGTTGTCACAGGATCGCAGTAAGGGATATGACACTGCAAGAATTTGGTCTGTGTCAGCAACAATGGGAGGGCTCCTGGAAAGAATCCGGTGCGCTGTGCAGGATTCCTGACTTATCGATGACGTCAGAATCATACTCCTGCAAAATCAGCGACCAACGAAGAAGACGTTGGTTTCCTTCCTTGTAGCGTAAAACCCAGCAAAGTGCGTGGTGGTCGCTGACCACTTGAAATTTTCGGCCTATCAGGTATGGTCGCAGCTCTTCTAATGCCCATTTAACTGCGAGAGCTTCCAGTTCCGTCGAAGAATAATTCAGCTCTGCGCCTTTGAGCGACCTACTCAGGTATAGTACAGGACGGTAGCGGCGCTCTTCATCCTCTTGCAGCAGCAGACCTCCCAAGCCGAGCCGAGATGCGTCTGTGTGTACTTGGACACCAAATTCTGGCTTCTCAGAGAACAGCTTGAGGACAGCTGGCTGACACAAAGTGCGCTTTAATGTCTCAAAGGCAACTCGCTGATCCTCTTCCCAAGAATAAGTAGGATTCTTCTTTAGGAGTGATCAAAGAGGTGCGGCGATAACGCTGTAATTCGGGATGAACTTCCTGAAGTACGATGTAAACTCGATGAATGACTGTAGTTCCTGGACGTTTCGAGGAGGCCGGAACATCTGAACAGCTGCCAGTTTCGATGGGTCAGGAGATACACCATCTTTTCTAACAACTTGCCCGAGATAATTGATGGCAGTACAAAAGAAGAAACACTTCCGTGGCTTGAACTTTAAGGCTGCTTTTTCGAACCTTGTAAAGATGTTTTCAAGGTGCGAAACGTGTTCTTCAAATGTCCGACTGAAGACTACACAGTCATCCATATAGACAAGGGCATTGTCTTATTTAATACCGTCAATGATCGTATCCACTGCTCGCTGACAAGTAAATGGGGCACCTTTAAGGCCAAATGGCATCCGGAGGAATTCGTAAAGACCCCACGGCGTAACGAAGACAGTCTTCTGTATGTCATCTGGATGCATGGCGATCTGATAAAATCCAGACACCAAGTCCATAACAGAGAAGTACTTGCTTCCGGTGAGTGCCTGCAGCGCGTCTTCAATCCTTGGAAAAGGGTAAACGATTGACTCAGTGACCGCGTTGAGACGTCGATAATCGACGCACATGCGCGTCGTCCCGTCTTTCTTTGCTACAAGGACCGGTGGTGACGCCCAAGGACTCCGAGAAGGTCGCACTATATTAGCATCAATGAGGTCCTTGATCATACTCTTGACGAGATCACGCTGTGCTGGTGACAACCTGCGAGGACGTTGCGATATTGGCTTTGCGTTTCCAGTTGGAATGCAGTGTCGTTCAACTGTGCAGGAGCCTACATCCGTACTTGATTGCGCAAAGCAAGCAGAATGTTGCGCCAACAAATCCTTGACGACCTGCAGCACACTGGAAGATAACGTTGTTCCGTTGTTAAAGCTAACGTCGCCGATTGAGATTGAACGATGCTGCGGGTTGACGACTGTACGAGCTGATGATGCATCAAGGTCTTTAGGAGAAGGCAGTCATGAAACTTGGAGGATCTGTTGGCAGTCGTCTGCAGAGAGCTCAATATCCTCAATTCCGCTTGCTTCTTCTATGAGGCCAATTGTCATCTGATGCGGAAGCACGACGGCTTGGGATGAACAGTTCGTCATCAAAACCTTGACTGAATTTTCTGATGCGTCTGCAACCATGGGCTCCACAATTACTGAATAGCGGTCGTACAAGAGCTTTGTTCCTGTGATGACCATCCTTGTCTTCAGCTGTACGATGCCAGGTCACGGGAACGAACTTCCGAGATAAAGCTGGCAGTACTTGCTCCCTAACCAGGTAGACCTTGCGTAGCCTTCGAGGAACAGACACAGCAAAGCTCTCCGAGCCCCAGTCGATGACGGCTCTTGAGGCCCGCAAGAAGTCGTCGCCTAGAAGGACTCCTTCGTGAGGTAACCGGGGAACGACAAAGTCATGCTGCAGTGTTTGGTCATTCACTGTTACCACAGCTCTGACTTGACCCAAATTTTGCAGGAGATGACCGCTAGCTCCTACCAGACGTAGGGACGAAGGCCTTATGCTTAGTTTGAGTTTGTCAACTAGTGGTGCCGTAATCAAACTTTTGACAGCTCCAGAGTCCAGGATGCCTTTAATTGTTTGTCCGTTGATGGTGACAGGAACGGAAAAAGTACCCGCTTCTGAGGCACACGACACCTGCTGAATTACTGGCGACTGCTCGCGGGCATTGGCGTCACCAGCTGTGCGTTTCCCCGCTGTTTTGAACTGGAAGATTCAAATTCTTCCTGCCACTTCAAAAATTATTCCGTTAGCGGTAGACGACACTGCGTGACAAAGTGACCACTTCTGGAGCAGTTCAAGCACAGTTTACGAATTCTCGGGGCGTTTCCCTGGGATCTTTCAAAAACACGCGTCCCGGAATGAGTCGAATGCCGCAATGGAGACGGCTTCCCATTTGTGTCTTCTTTTTTAGGAGCGTTTCTCTGTGCTACTTGATCCTCTGAAGAATCACTCGACTCTATGCTATCCGTGCGCTGACGATGGCGCACAGGTTTCTGAGGCGAACGCTTTGAGTTAACGCGGCGTTCAGCGGATGGTGTTGTGGATGGACTCTCGCGTTTTTCTGGATCCGCAGTCTGAACGCTTTCCTCAGAATTGCTGATCTGGTCGAAGCGCAGAAAGGAACTTATCGTCTAACTGCGTGAGTGTCTTGTCAAAAAAGTGCTTCTTTGCCTTAAGTGACAGTGTAGGCATGATGACTTGACAGTTTTCTGGTTGAAGTACGGGATAATTGCACTGTTCCATGAGGTCCAACTTTCGGTATGCGAAGTCTGTACAAGACTCTCCAGCGCGTTGCGTTGCTCCGCACATTCGCTGCTTAGACGTTACATCGCAATCCATGCTATAAGGACGGCGGAACGCTGCTTTCACATCAGCCCAAGTAGTGATATCAGTCACCTTTGTGTGGTGACGCATCCACGTAAAGTCTTTGGCTGGTAGCCTCGAAATAATGAACGGAATGGCGACCTCGTCAGGAACGCTGAAGGTTCTGTACCAGTAGTCGACTTGGTGAAACCAGGCATTTAGATCTTTCGCGAGATGCAAAAGAGCTCGCCGCGAAACTTGAAAGTCGGTTGCGAGCGTATTCACCGTTAGACACGCATTTGATATTATCGCTTCTGGCTTTGCTTTGTTCATTCCGCGAGGGGCGCTTAAAACTCATCGACGCATTGCTCTCCTCTGCACTCGTGCATGATGCGGCGTCAGAATCCTCATGCGTTCTCGACTCCAAGCGCTCCATGCGTTCTACAAGTGGAGCGAGTAAGTTGCAAAAGAAGTTGTGACTTGCCTGCAGCTGCGATCAAGAGGTGGCTTTGATGCGTCGTCGACTTTAGCGGCGTCGTGGTTCTTCAAAAGCATGATTTTGAGTCCCTCCAATTCGCGCCAGAGCTGATCCACCTCGGTCTTCAGGGCACCGGCTTCAGACACAGCTGACCTGTAGGCTTCCACGCGGGCGGCGTCATCCAGCGTCATCCAGCTATTCGAACACATCGATGGAACACGGGGCGGTCGCCATCTTGGGTTCACGGAGCCGACGTTGTCCTGAAGTCAGTGGTTCTGCCAAAGGAGCACGTAGAGAGCGACGTCCCCACATAGAAAATATGAACGTCGTCTTAGCTCACCCCGAGCCGTTGGGCGCCAAATGTGACGTGCCGTTGTGGCCGTCGGGATCTATGGGTTCCGAGGCGGCGTAAGAAAGACGACCGAACGCATTGGAGACCAGGAAGGGACTGCCAGACCTTTTTCTTTATTCCTCGAAGCTGCCCGAGCGCGCGCGAGCTCGGCGTCGATCTTCGTCTTTGTTCGCGCGAAAGCGCGACACACAAACCGAGCGTCGTCTGCTATCGCTCGTGACAGACTTGCAAAACAGAAATGCGATAGCCTGACGACCACCAGCTTCGTCAGTGTCCGCGAAGCGGAGCTGGGTGAGTTTTTCTTCGTTCGCTGTTACGAGGGAAGCGAAACATCCGTTGGCCTTTTCATGCGAAACAGTACACAGTGGCACGCAGCAGCGTCTCATAGCGGTCAAAGAACTGCTGTAATGACTTAAACACCAACGCGTTTGTAGCACCGTCCAAGTGCTAGGCACTGCACTCCGCCTGACACTGAACTAATTAGATCCCCGCGAAGAAACGGCGGTGCGGAGTGGGTCAAAAGGTGTCTCCACCCTGGAAGCGGATGCGCTGGCATCGAGGCACCATATTATCGCTGCATGTGCGGCAATTCCTGGTGAGCTATTCCCGGTGTGTCCATTTGACGGAGTGTCCATTTCGGCCGCCGCCGATTGGCTGGAGCTCAGCGAGGAGCACGCCCCCTGTTCTTCCGCCACGTCATTTTGACGGACACGGAGCGCACTTCAGCGCAACGAACGCAACCTCCAGAGATCTGTTTTTCGCCGCACGAATCTCGGAGGCTACACATGAACTTGTGGGATGCCGTGTCGATGGAAGGACGCATCCCAACATAAACGTCACAACTGTTTATTAGCGAAGTAGCAGCAGTGGGTCGAGCATACTGACGCTGCGCTCAGTCGGGTAGCGAAGGAAGGATGGGTCACTTCCGAGCTTGGCAGCTTGGTTTTATAGCCACCGTCGGTGACGTAAGCCTCCGGTGACGCTGCGGTGGCGCTGTCCCTTATCGGAGGCGTGGTGTAGCATGCAGCCGTGTCACGCCGGGCTAGATAGTGACGAGGCGGAGGCTGCGCCGGTTTTTGCGCAGTGTGTTACCACATCACCTCCCCCCCCCCCTGGAGGAGTGGGCGGAGTGCAGAGCCCTCAGGGTCTGTGGAAATCTGGGAGGCGTACCAGACGTCCAGAGCATATCGAGACCAGAGCGGTCTGCGACGTCGGCGGCTGTGGATAGATGCCTGTGGGTGGAGTGGCGCTGCCCGGATCGTTCGCAGCGATGTATGCGGGCTTAAGCCGGTCAATCGAGACGCGGACGTCGTTCCCGTTCAGGCGCAGAGTGAAGTTTTTGTCGTCGCGATGGACGACAAGGTAGGGTCCACTGTAGGGTGGCTGGAAAGGCCTGCGGACTGTGTCGTCGCGGAGGAAAGCGTGCGTGCACGATGCTAGCTCCTCGAAGACGAAAGGTGTAGGCTTGCAGTGGTGGGCTGCAGGTGACAGGCGTAAGGCGGCGATGGTGCGTCGGAGCCGGGCGACGAAGTCGGTGGGATCTGACGTCGTAGTGCTGGATGGCAGTGCAGCGAGAATTTCCCCTGGGAGACGGAGTGGTTCCCCGTAGACTAGCTCTGCTGGTGTAGCGTGGATGTCCAGTTTGAAGGTGGCGCGAAGACCGAGGATGACGGCTGGGATGGCCTCGAGCCAGGTTGAGTCCGGGTGGCATATAATGTCTGCTTTGAATTGTCGGTAGAAACGCTCAATCATTCCGTTGGCGCAGGGGTGGTAACTGGTGGTCCTCAAGCGTTCGGAACCGATGGTCAGCCCGAGGAGCCTGAAAAGGTTCGACTCGAACTGTCGTCCTTGGTCGGTGGTTACGCGGCGGGGGGAACCGAAACGAGCAATCCAGCCGGTGAAGAAAGCCGAGGCGACGTCTTCCGCGGTGATTCCCTCGAGGGGCCATGCCTCGGGCCATCGAGTGTACCGATCGATGGCGGTGAGGCAGTAGCGATAGGGTCCAGCCGGGGGAAGGGGTCCTATGATGTCGAGGGGGACGTGCTCAAACCGACCAGAGGGCCGATGGAATGTTCCGAGTGGTGACGTGATGTGCCTGGTGAATTTAGCGCGTTGGCATTGAATGCAGGAGCGCGCCCAGGTGCGACAATCCCGCTGCATGGAGGGCCAGACGTAGCGGTCAGCCACGAAGCGTTTGGAGGCGCGTATGCCGGGATGGCTGAGGTTGTGGAGCTGGTTGAAAATTACACCATCTCCCGCTAAAGGGGACCATGAGGCGATGCGATGCCGGAGCACTTGCACGATCGCGTTCCGTTGGCGTTCGTTGGGCATGCTACCGACCTCGCGTCGTGGAACGCGAAGAGGGACGCTACGCGCGTCGTATCTTCCATCTAGCCTGGCCGTTAATTCTCACAGGGCGAGCGGGGAACGCGGTCGACAGGCGGGCGAGAGGGGGGCAGCGTAGGAGAGGAGAGAGAAGGGGAGGGGACGCGCGTGCGCTCGAGCTCATCGCGGCGTTGCGCAGAATTTCGGCATGTCTAGCCCGCGTTTCAGAGGAAGAGAGGAAAGGGGGAGGGGAGAGGGAAAGTGGAAAGAGGGAAAGTGGAGAGGGGAAGGGGAGAGGGTGAGTGGAGAGGAGGTGTGTGGAGAGGGTATGCGCAGTAAGGGTGGTCACGCCGCACACCACCACCACCGGATTGAGCTCGGCCTTAAGATACTTCGCATCTAAAAAAGACCACGGCGATGGGACAAGGGCACACAGGGGCTGCTTCGTCCTGTCGACATGTTGCAACAGATTGTGGTTGTCGACCCTGGGATGGGGACTTGTTGCAGCTGAAGTGAGGACCTGCCCTTGAGAAGTTCCTGCAGTTCGGCGTCCGTAGTCTGAGCCTCGGCGAGGAAGTCCGCTGTTATCTGCACAGAGCTGATGGCTGCTACACGTGAAAGCGCGTCGGCGACAACGTTGTCTTTCCCGCTGACATGTTGGATGTCGGTGGTGAACTGTGCAATGAACGAGAGTTGGTTCTGCTGTACAGGGGGGAGTTTGTCGCGACGTTGAGAGAAGGCCTAGGTAAGGGGCTTGTGGTCGGTATAGATGGTGCAGTTCTGTGCTTCGAGGATATGGCGAAAGTGTTGCACTGCTTCGTATAACGCCAGAAGTTCTCTGTAGTAGGCTGGCAAACTTGTCGGGGCGGTGGTCGTGGTTTCGTCAGTGGAACTGGCGGTTGAAGGGGTCGTTTTCCGAGCTTCGAGGTTCTTGGAGAAGAACGCCAAGGGATGCCAGGTGTTGTCCACGCGTTGCATGAGGGCGGCGCCGATGGCGAAGCTAGATGCGTCCGTGAAGAGTCCCAAGGGAGCGTCTGGCACGGGATGGATGAGAAGCGTGGCGGTGCAGGGCGCGGCTTTGCAATCTTCGAAAGTTTTCGCTAACGTCGGTGTCCACGTGACGGGTTGGTTTCCTCGTAGGCCAGCCAAAGCATCTTGGCGGAAAGCCTGGTAGTCGGCTGCGTGTGGCAAGAAACGCCCGTAGAGGTTCAGCATGCCGAGGAAACGGCGAAGGTCTTTAGCGGTGGTGGGTTGGGGGTAACTTTGCAGGTCCGAGATGCGTTGGGGCAAGGGCCGAGTTCCCTCAGATGAAACTTCGTGGTCGAGGAAGCGGACGACGGGAGCGCCTAGCGTGCTTTTTTGGATATTGACGAGTACACCGTGGTCATCGAGGCGTTAGAACAGCAGACGAAGGTGCCTGTGGTGCTCTTCGTCGTAGCGGGAAAATACCAGTATGTCATCAAGGTAAACGAAGCAGAAGTCGAGGTCGCGGACGACTTCGTCGATGAAGCGCTGAAAGGTTTGTCCAGCGTTCCTCAGGCCGAAGCTCATGAAGGGAAACTGGAACAAGCCAAAGGGAGTGGTGATTGCCGTTTTCGGGACGTCATCCGGATTGACAGGTAGCTGTGTGTACGCCTTCACCAAGTCTAGCGCGGAGAACACGTGGCAGCCATAAATGCGATGGGCGAAGTCCTGTATGTGGTGGACGGGGTACCTGTCGGGGATGGTGCGCGCGTTGAGGGCACGGTAGTCCCCACAGGGCCGCCAGCCTTCGGTGTTCTTCGGAACCAGGCGGAGTGGCGAGGCCCATGGACTGTCAGAGCGGCGGGCTATTCCTTCGCGGAGTATGGCCTCGAACTCTGCTTTAGCTATGCGCATGCGGTCAGGGGCAAGGCGACGGGCTCGGCAGAAAACCGGGGGCCTGAAGTGGTCCGGATGTAGTGCACGGTGGTGTGCTGCACTTTGCGTGGCAGTCCGCCGGGGCGCGTCAATCCGGGAAAGGCGAATGATTGTCAACACTGAGTACCCTCATGCTTGGCTGTTGGGCGGTCGTTCGCTGGCCTGGTGTGGAATGTCCCATTGTCGCGTCGATGAGGAGGTCGTTGCGGCAGTCTGGAAGGAGGTTGTAGTGGGCCAGAAAGTCTGAGCCGATGATTGGCTCGGCGACGTCGGCGATGACAAAATTCCAGCGAAGGTCACGGCGTATGTTTCTGAGCTGGATGTGCAGGCGGAGCGAGCCGTACGTCTTGATTCTGGAGCGGTTTGCTGCACTGAGCTCGAAAGACGTAGGCGGACGAGGAACTTGAAGATGGGATCGCGGGTAGCAGCAAATGTTGGAACCGCTGTCGAAAACGAACCGCTGCTTCGCGATTTGGTCGGTGACGAAGATGCGACGGCCTCCGGGTTGGCAGCTTGCGGCCGTCTCTACGAGCTGCCGTTGGCGTTTTCCGCATGCCCAACGAAACACGGTGGTCGACACTGCCGGGCTCTGTCCCCCAAACGTCGGTGGTAGTAACACGGGCCATTATTGGGTTGCCGCGACGAAGTGGTGTTAAGGTGGCGGCTTTGCGAGTGGCGGCGCTGGTGCATCGGGAGACGTTCACCCAGGCGTTGTTGAATGGAGGTGAGCTGTAGATCGATGTCGTCGATACGGCGTGCAAGCTCTGCGGTGTTCAGCGGTGCGGCGACAGCCTCGATGCCGGGCGACAATTGCGCAAGGGAACCTCGACGACGCGATAAGCAATCTCCGCAAGTTCGTCGAGATGTAGCCTAACCTCAGCCTGCAGAATTGCCTGGACGTGCGTCGGGAGTCGTTGGAGCCAAAGCGCTCGCAGGAAGGAATCCTGGACTTGCATGTTGCCCGCGAGCGCACGCATGTGGCGCAGGAGCTGCGAAGGTTTGCGCTCGGCAAGCTCTGCGGACTGAAGTTGTCGTACCTTCTGTTCTTCCGAGAGCGACAGGCGGCTGATGAGTGCGGTATTCAGGTGTTTATAGAGGTTGGCCGTTGGTGGGTTGGCCAGGATATCCCGGACCTCGCTGGCATAACGTGCGTCCAGGTGGGCGACGACGTAATTGTAGCGGGTCCGGTCTTGCGTGATGCGCACCAGGGAGAACTGGGCCTCGACCTGGGCGAACCAGACCTCGGGCGAGTCCGCCCAAAACGGTCGAAGCTTGACAGCGACACGCCAGTTGTCGTATGAGGCAGCGTGCGGGATGCCTTCTGCAGGGGCTCTGACATCCTCAGCGGCGCCGGCGGGTACGGCCAGGGGTGCGGAGATGTTGCCGGGATGCTGCTGCAGGGCCTGCAGTTGATGTTGAACATAAACTGGCATTTAGCATAGCGCGGGAAGACACACGGACAAAGAAGAAGAACGAGACGAACACAAGCGCTAACTTTCAACAACGAAAATTTTATTTTCAGGATCGGTCATATATACACACATGAAATCACGCGACAGTAGTGAGATATTTTCGTTTACAATTGATAGCGCATAGACAAAGGCGTTCAATCCTATCCGTAATACAGCAGCTTAAACATGGCAACCAACCTTAACTACCGGGCATGCGCAAATATTCAATTTCTTTGGTGGATAATGACATTGACACCTTGCTGATACAGTTGTCGCCGGCGGAAAGGATGCGATCTGTCTCTATTATCAGTCTTACAGGCTCTGATTTACTTGAAAGAATTGCAGTATTATCTAGCACCGGGTGGCATGCACACGTTTTGCAGTGAAGTGCTAAAAAACCGTCACCTGACACACCTTCTACTTTATTTCGGTGTTCCCTCAATCGGTCATTAATGCATCTTCCGGTCTGGCCTATGTAACAATTGCCGCACGAGAGGGGAATGAGATAAACAACGCCCACAGCGCATGGGACAAACTGATCATTGTGTTTCTTATCACACACCGACCGGGTAGTCATTACCGGATTAGTAGCGCTACATAGGGTGCTCAACTTGTTCGGAGCTGAAAAGACCACGTTTATGTTTTCTCGGCCTCCTATTATCTTCAAACTGTGAGATAACTGTTGTATGTACGGTATTACAGCAGTTCTCTTGGCTTCACGCCCGTTACCTTCACCATTTGTCGGGAGGCGTCTGTTCGAGCGTTCCTGCTTTAGCACCTTTTCCGCTACTGACACTAGCACATGCTTAGGATAGCCGGCGTCTTCCAGACGTGTCACCTGTTGATGAAAACTTGCCTTCATTAGGTGAGGGCACGACTTTTTGAGGGCATTTTTAAAGCACAGGTTAGTTATGCCCCTCTTCACCAGCTTGGAATGAGCCGAATGATACTGGAGAAGAGGTTTGTTAGCTCTTGGGCTGTAGGACCAGCAGGTCAGATTGTCGGTGAACATGAGGTGAACATCGCGAAAACGTAGTGATTCATCGACCGGCATTTCGAAGGTCACGTCAAAAGGTTTTAAACACTCGCGCAGTTATGAAGGCATCATCACACTCCTTTTTAAAACTTATGCTAGGGCAGTCAAGAACAACCAAAAAATCGTCAACAAACCTAAAGGCTTTTCTAAAGACGGTTACTGTCGTGAGGCGTTCACACATGGCTCTGTCTAATTTCGCTAAAAACAGGTTACTAAGCACTGGAGCGAGGCACGAACCGATGCAAATCCCCTTTTTCTGTAGATAAGGTGTGTTCTCCCACTGGATAAAGGTTGATGACAGGTAAAAACGCAGCAATTCTAAAAACCCCTCAGTAGAAACACCTGTTTCATGGGAAAACCTAACGGCGCCATAACTGTCAATACATTCTTCGACAGAGTGGAGAAGCTCACTGTGCGGAATGGAATAGTACAAATCTTTAATATCCGCTGAGAAGGCCTTTAGGCCCCCTTCAGCGTTCCTTTTAAAAAACTCGATAACGTCATCCGCACGAGAAAAGGGTCACATATGTCAAGAACATTTAACTTCGAGAGCAAATAGCGCGCACCTTCCTTCTGCCAGGTACCTCTCTCAGAAACTATAACGCGGAAAGGGACATCGACCTTGTGTGTTTTAGCGCTGAAAAAAACATCTAGCAGCTTCTAGTAGATCTTTTCTTAGTCTCTCAAGGTTCAACTTCTTGCATAGTTGAATAGCTTTTGCTGCTACTTTTGTAGGTACTATGTCTTTACGCTCGTTGAATACAGCCGATATTGCTTCACCGGCTTTTTCAGAGAAACATTTGTGGGAAAATACGGCGAATTGTGGGAAAAGACGGCTCTTTATCTACCGGTATGACACACATAGAATTGTTCTTCAAGTAGGACTCTACGTGTTTTAGAGGCAATTTTGAGGATTGCTGCTTGCAACGTACCAGAGCATCCAGGCCTTCTGAGTTCATCCTCGCGGCACCTAGCTCGGGGGCTCTCTTCGCAACTTCACGGACGATGGACAGAAGCTCCGGTTTGGTCCTCTTGGTAGTCTGGGCAAACTTGGGACCGAGCCCAAGCACGAACACTGCCGGGAAGTTCGAAACCTTCGGGGACGTGGACGTCACACACAACCTTCCGACAGTTCTTGTTCACTTGAACTCGAAGTTGCCTTAGCTGAACTTGCCAAAGAAGCTCAGTCATCCGGTCAGCTATGCCCAGGTGCTTCCGCAAAAGATTCTTTGCGACACATGGCGCATACTGATCAAACAACCGCACACTCAGGCAGTCTTTCAGCAGGCGCACCTGTCGAAGTCGCTCGCCGCGCAGAATCTTCAGAATCCTTTTTCCATGGCCAAACGATGGCGTAAAGCCACCAAACAATGCCGTAACCTCCGATGGGACATGCTTCTTTCGCATGCAAAAGCCTAGCGCTCTCACGTAGCTTGTCGTCGTGGCGATGAGTGCGACTATACGACCGGGGTCCTGATTTCCACAAAGAAAGGGGCCCGTTGTACTAGAAATGAAATCGACAAGGGTACCAATGTGGGCTTGTTGGTTCATCATAAACTGTTCATCATAAATTCAAGAAGTAAATCAGAGCCTGTAAGACTGATAATAGAGACAGATCGCATCCTTTCCGCCGGCGACCACTGTATCAGCAAGGTGTCAATGTCATTATCCACCAAAGAAATTGAATATTTGCGCATGCCCGGTAGTTAAGGTTGGTTGCCATGTTTAAGCTGCTGTATGACGGATAAGATTGAACGCCTTTGTCCATGCGCTATCAATTGTAAACGAAAATATCTCACTACTGTCGCGTGATTTCATGTGTGTATATATGACCGATCCTGAAAATAAAATTTTCGTTGTTGAAAGTTAGCGCTTGTGTTCGTCTCGTTCTTCTTCTTTGTCCGTGTGTCTTCCCGCGCTATGCTAAATGCCAGTTTATGATGAACCAACAAGCCCACATTGGTACCCTTGTTGATGTTGAAGTTCTTGTACGTGTTGGCGAAGAGCGGCAAGCTCTTCCAGGTCTTGCATGGCGGTGCGGTGCGTTCGTTTTCCGGGTCACCAGATGTGGGATGCCGTGTCGATGGAAGGACGCATCCCAGCATAAAACATAACGACTGTTTATTTGTGTAGTAACAGCAGCAGGGCGAGCATACCGACGCTGCGCTCAGTCGGGTAGCGAAGGAAGGATCACTTCCGTGCTTGACAGCTCGGTTTTATAGCCACCGTCGGTGACGTAAGCCTCCGGTGACGCTGCGGTGGCGCTGTCCCTTATCGGAGGCCTGGTGTAGCATGCAGCCGTGTCACGCCGGGCTAGATAGTGACGAGGCGGAGGCTGCGCCGGTTTGTGCGCAGTGTGTTGCCACAAACTCTTATTCTGTGATCGCGTTAGCCCTCGAATTGGGGTTAATGCGGCCGCCCGCCTAACGCACCTCTGAAGGTCTGTGTGTATTCCCTGCATCGTTCTCAAGCATCTGGGGCATGCTTATATGCAACGACAGGCTTGTCAGCTTTGTTTAGGTGTTCTGGTACAGTCAAACCAGATTATATCGAACTCGGCTAAATCTAATTATCCTTTATATCCAACTATGTTTGAACACGACAATGCTTTAATGTCAGTGCATGCGAAAATTTGCGGCTACATCGAAGAAAAATAGTACTTGATATATCAAACATCGGGCAGTGCGGTATGCCCCAAGAAGTTGGCTTGATTCCATAATTCCGTTAAGGCGCGGTAACCTATACATCGACCAAAATGTAATAATGTTCGCTTACAGGAGCATGCACTGTCCATAAAAAATGGAACTGGTTCGCACCTACCGATTCATTGTAACTCTTGTGCCTACGTTTTCTTCCACCAAGGTCTTAAAGCCAAGTCGCGATGCAAGGGCTTACTTTATGAAATTGTTCGGCAGTAAACGTGCAAGCGTACCTTCGATAGTCTTGCACAGCAATGAATTTGTTGTTTTGCAGGTTCATTTTCACCTTCTGCGCATGTGCGTACTACTATGCATGTTGAGTGTTCTTTCGAAAATAAACCACTTGGTAGAGTGCGCTTGTACATGTTCCTCGTCTACGTCTTTTTCCCGTGTTGTGCCGCTTTCCTACATTTGACGGTACTCAAAAGTTGGCTTTCCTTCACAAGAAGTTGGCTTTTGCTCACGGAAGGGGACTTTCCCGCATGCATTCGAGGGAGTGAGCTGTGTGATTGTGAGGATCCCGCGCAGGCGGGTAGAAACATCGCTTGCTTCCTCCCGCGGTGTCGCCGTTCGTGACTCGCTTTGTTAACGCAGTGGCTGCCGTAAAACGGAAGAACCTGGCTGTTCTTCGTGAAGCGGGCGTTAGTCAACACAGTCGAGCGTAGAGAAAAGTCCGACGTCCCAAGAAGCACGCTGAGTATGATCTTTTACACGGCCAAGGCAGACCGACCAGTTTGAAGATGTTCAGTCGCTGTTTACATCGATGCTGTATTTTCTCGCCTACAATCCGCCCCTGCATATAGCCCGCACCACCCCCCACTAGAAACAGCGGGAAAATAAGAATAATAAATAAAAACTTGCCATAAGCTGCCTTCCTTGCATTGTCTTGAAGCTGTGCCGTGAAGCCAACTTGCGCACCGAAATTACGGTAAATTCTTAAAAAGTTTTCTATCGAATTATGACGCATGTCGAACTAATTGCCGTTTTTTAGCGAGTTTGATCTAGGTTGTATTCACCTGACGTCAGGTTAGCGGATGCGACATCGGAAAAGGCACCGGCTGTGCTGGCAACGGCGTGGCCGCCGTTTTGCAGGCCGAGCGGTGCGTTCATTGCATCATTGCCCGTCCAGTGCCTACAAGCTGTATTTCTTGCAAATTCCTCTTGTTTTAGTTTGTTTCGCTCTAAGAATATTACATTTACCGTATGTGAAGCGGCTGCAGCCATGGGCGCTCGTCTCTCTCGAGCGTGTAAGCCGAGAAATTGCACGCCTTTATTAAACACGCAGGCAAAGTAATAATAATATCTCAAGTTTAACGTCCCAAAACCACGATATGATTATGAGAGACGCCGTAGTGAAGGGCTCCGGAAATTTCGACCTCCTGGGGTTCATTAACGTGCACCTAAATCTAAGTACACGGGCCTCAAACATTTTCGCCTCCATCGAAAATGCAGCCGCCGCGGCCGGGATTCGATCCCGCGACCTTCGGGTCAGCAGTCGAGCGCCATAACCACTAGACCACCGTGGCGGGGAACACACAGGCAAAGTAGTTCTCTTCTAGGGCGTCGGCCCACTGATTCTGACGAGCGAGGAAGCCGCACTTGGCATCGCACTCGTACCGAAGGTGGAACTTTCAGGCACAAATGGCTTGTTGCACGCTACTAGCTTTGTGACGCATGGACAACTGAAAGCCAAAAGATCTTTGGAAGACTGGGTTTATCCAAGAACCCTCGCTGAAAAGTTACGGCGCTTGCGTCGTTGCGCGCGCAAAGGTGAGATAATCTTTAGCGTCGAGCTTATCAGCTGTAAGCGCGAAAGGCGAGTTTACCGAACAATTTGATGGTAGTGCGATTCTCTACGAACCTGGTTGAAGCATCGGGGTTAACCGCGCTTTCGAGGTAATGCGCGTAAAAGGCACCGTTACACGGGGTACTTTCGACTGCAGTCGAGTGCGAACGGCACAGAAATGTCGACGTGATTGACTCACCCGCAGCTTTGATCGATTGTGATGAAAAATCGTCTCTAGGGTGTTAAATTATTTCACGAGAACAAGGTCACAAGTCACCTGTGCTTTGATGCAAGTGTACAAAAACTCGCAGCCAGAAGTCCACTTTAGCGAGAAAAACAAAAGCGTGCGTGTCGTATTTTAACTGGCTATGTGCCGCGCATGTAACGTTGAGTACTTCGCTCGGTCGCGCTTTTCGCAGACGTCTTCGCCAGTGCATTACGGCAGAAACTGAATGCATTTACTGTGTAAATGCGATTTTTTTTTTTCGTGTTTCGTTGGCGTCTGATGAAATGGCTTTTCTTATTTTTTTTATGCAGCTGTCAGAATCTGAACTGAACTGAGTTTCCATTTGCAGGTAAACCACTCTGAGGCGCTTACCACACAGCCTATGGAGCCCGGCGAAGGCGGCTGAACCCTCCACCCTTCGCCGAAACCTCCAGAGTACGGCTACATTGGCCGCGAATAACGCTCGGCAGCGAATAAAATCTGACCGGTTTTCGTCCTCACCCGTGTCACCCTTCGATTTTGTGCGAATGCTGCACCCAAACACCGCGCAACTAACCATGATATTGGATGGTGGGCGCAAAAAACGGCTCAGTATCAGGCAGAAGCACACGGAGGGGACATTGCCCTAGACGTGGCGGCACAGAACACCCGAAAGCAGTGCCTTCCCGGCATGCCGTGGTGCAGGGTTGCTGGGGGGTGAATACAGCACCTGCGGGTCCGACTGTGCTGTACATTTCGTCCACTTTCTTTCTTCGTACGCTGGGAATGTGCTGTGCGGTTTCGGTGTGGTCAAGACCACGATGACGTCACTGCGCTTTCTCGATTAACGGAATGTGCTCCGCCGAAATAGACATTAGATGAACACATCGAGTGTATATAGCTCCCCTGGTCACAGACGGCATGCGCGTTATCGTCGTGACATCGCCTTCTCGATGGAAAAGTGGCGAGTTTTCAGGACATGAAGCCCAAGCAAGCCAGATGCCGATTATTGTTGTCGGACAAAAACACCTCCTTTTTACTCGACCTTTTTCTCTTGTTTTAGAGTGCTGGAGCATAAGAATAGTGCTCAGCCCCTCCAGCAGCTTGTCACGGCAATAATACGACAGCAAGCAAAAAAAATCTAGGCTCGTAGATGAGCAGGGGAGGTATCTCGTACACGTTAGAGCGGAACGTCACAGGAAGACGAGAGGGAGCAAACATCGCGCCTCACGGGATTGGTGGAGGCTGGTCTGACGGTGAGACGTGAGAATAGCAACCGGAAGAGGCAGGGCTGTCAATAGTTTCGCACAGAACGGGCACAGAACTATATACAATATAACAGAACGGACGGAGATAGAACGGTCTCCGGTCGACTTGGATTAGATCGACGCGTAAGCGCTTGGGCCGCAGAATTCAATTAGTTTCAGTTTTTATTGAGCATGTTCTTCAGAGAATTGCGCAAAGAAAACGCAAGGATAAGAGCAAAAAGCTGCTATGTTAGCAGCTTGACGAGGCTCCTACCCCTTTCTCACTTGGCATCGCAAATCCGCAGAGCACAGATATGAAAAACAATTTGACGTTGATTTCCAAACTTCAGTAAATTAGAACATAGAAACAAAAACCAGCACATCAAAGTTTCAGATTTACATAGAAATAAGCAAACAAAAAAAACAGAAAAACAACAAATAAATCAACAAAACAGCGTAGGTCATTCTTGAAACAACGCACACGTTGCTAAACGGCTAACAAAGTATTACGAAATGGTTGTAGAAAGTCTACAACATTGGGCATGCGAAAAACGCAAGTTCAGGAGAAGTACAAGGGAAACACTGACGCGTGAAATGTTCAACGTTTAAGTCGTAAAAAAAATTGCAAAGAAAGCAACAGCGTAGGATGACATGTTACACACATGATCACTATTATAGTGTGTTTCCTTTTACACATAGTATTTTAGCCGGATAATTAGAATAAGCTAAACTACACGCCGCCATTGTGGATAAGAAGATTCTTAATGTCGAAAGTTGGGCGAGTTGGTGATAGTTCATGATTACATATGAAGCAGCGCACGACGACAGGCACAAAAGGAACGATGGGACACCGCTGCATTCTCAACTAGTTTATTTCGCAGAAAAACATGGTTAATATACAAGACGGTGTACCACGTGCTACAATGACGTTCAGGCTACATCATATTTTCTAAAAAGCACACTTCGCAATCGCTCAGTTATCGATGCTTGGCTAATGCAGTAATCTTTCCTTTTTGCGATGTGGAAGGCCTCGATCACTTCCCTGGTCACCTGATCTCTGTGACTGGAAAGTATTTCAGTCTCAGAGAACAGCGGGGAGCAGCCACACTCCGAACAATGCCGCCTTATGTGTGAGTAAGCATTATTAGCTAATGCTCTCTTGTGCTCCGTCAACCTTGTATTTATGCAACGGCCAGTTTGGCTGATGTACATCTTCCCGCATGACATGAGCAAACAGTATACTACTGCAGTCCTGCACTCAACAAACGAAAAAACGTGCTTGACAGAGCACCGAAAACTATCCTTTTTTGTTGATCGCCTCCTATCCAGCCTGGCGCAGATTTTTCCTAGTCTGTTAGGAGCAGAAAAAACAACATGTATTCCATATCGGCTGCCTACATTCTTCAGATTATGCGATATACTGTGTGCATAGGGTATTGAGACACATTTCTTTTTCTTCAGAATTCCTATCTTTTTGAGGCTGCTCCATAGACACACCACTGCGCACAAGACGAACCAACTTCTGTGCTGATCTGCGCAGAACATGTTCTTCGTAACCCGCACTAGCCAATCTATCTACTTGTCTACTGAAACTATCATTAATTTTGTGGGGACAAGAGTACGCTATGCCGTTCTTAACGGTCTTTGAATGCCCGGAAGAGTAGTTAAGTAGGGGCTTCTCTGATCTTGGACTATATAACATGCAGCACACATGGTCAGGCTTACGTGATAACGACAAGTCCAAGAACTGAAGTTGCCCATCCCTTGGCACTTCCCACGTAAAGTCAAGGCCCTCGCTGCATTCCTTGAAAACTTTTAAGATATCTACTATAGCCCTGTCAAGCACAGTGTGTTCCACAAAAACTAAGTAATCGTCAACATATCTAACTATGTTTTTTGCAAGGCCATTCATATTGGCTGCAATTTTTTTGTTCACGTTGAGAGTGCAGCGGTGTCCCTTTTGTGCCTGTCGTCGTGCGCTGCTTCATATGTAATCAAGAAGATTCTTAAGTTGTTTTCTACGTATATTAAAGATGGCAATATTTTTGTTTTCAAACATGTTAAAACAAGCGGGAATACAGTGTTCGAGTCTTCTGAAACCATGATTAGCTCGCGAATAAGGTACGAACCAGGAAGGCCTTTTCCGAATGTCATAACGGGATTGTGATGAACAAATCCGTGAACAGGGGGTGGGTGCTCGAGCCGACGTTTCTCCAAGTGGACTTGTCTTCTGCAAGGCTGGAACTGATGTCATTCCCCATTTCCTGCCGTTTTTTTGGATAATGGGATTGTGTAGTTTTCCTGAGGTTATGCAGTTTAAGAAAACAAGCGTTGTTTGATAGCAAGCTTTGCTTGTATTTCATAATAAGGTTAAAGCTGCGTATGTGGTGAATCGGTAGAGTGTTATATTCTCTGAATAAATCACTTGTGTGGGCGCCATATCGTACGTTTGCAATATGACGAATCGTTTTTTTCTGCAGTAAAAATACTTTGCTCCGATTTTCTTTACGTGTTCCTGCCCACACTAGACTATAATAGTTTATGTGAGATGAAAATAACGCATTATAGAGTAAAAGTTTAATGTTTGCTGGAAGCGTCTGTCGAAGTTTATACACCTATATACACCTAGGTCCCAATTAAGATTTTCATTAAAAATTAATGACGAAACTTCTTTGACAACCTCAATTTTTTCGGGGCCTAGGTGTATATCCAAACCACGGCCTTCTGAACGGGTGCGAATACCAAAGCTTTGGTTTTTTTTATGTGTTGATCATTAAATAATTTGCAGTACTCCATATGAAGATGTCGTTAAGAATGTTATTGGCTGTGTCTGCAAGCTTACCCAAATCATTGCCATGGAAAATTATACTAGTGTCATTTGCATCAATTATAAAGTCCAGACACTTACTGACACTTGTTATGCCGTTGACATAAATATTAAACAGTAGGGGCCCTGATATGCTGCCCTGAGGTTATGGTTAGTAAGGAGGAATGGCTGTCATTTATAACTACAGATTGCTTTCTTTGTGATAAATACGATTTGAGAAAGTCAAGGGGCGTTCCACGAGAACCATAATGACGCATGATGAGTATTTCGTGGTTAATTCTGTCGAATGCTTTAGAACAGTCACTAAAAACACCCAGTGTTAGCAGTTTCTTTTCAAATGAGTTCAGTTCTTTATGTGTGAGCAGAGCCAGTTTCGTGGACATACCCCGTCGGAAGCCCTGCTTTGTGTCTGGCTTACTCCAATGCGGCGCCGATAGTGGCGAATATCGCAACCAGTGCTCCCACCGAACGTCTCGTGAGACTGCGACACCACCCAGCGCCGAATCAACAAAATGTGCTTACTTCTTTTAACCTCGAATTTCTGGTGCGCTAGAACCAAACCGCTCAAGGCCTAAACATTTCCCCTTATATCACCGGCCACTGCAACCCAAGGCGATGCTCGAGAGAAGGGAGCTTCAACGGCGACGGCGGGGTGCGGGCCTTAGGAGCTTCGCTCCTATTAAATTGTTAGAGCCATCCCGGATTAGATTTTGCGCGAAAAACACGAAGGGAAGAACCACGAGACGAGCGAGATTGACTACCTAACCGCCAACCTGTAATCATAACCGCGTGGCTGTCCTTTTTCTTTTTATGTGTGGTTTCTGACAATAAACCTTCAGTTGTTAGTTTGCGCTCGTCTCGTGGTTCTTCCCTTCGTGTTCGTGTTTTTCGCGCAAAATGCAATCCGGAATGCAATACCAACTCGCCCAACGCTCAGTTCTTAAAGCCATCGTGCCCTTCAGTTTCAAGCTTTGGAAAAAGTGGGGCTAGTGGTGCGAAGACAGGTAGCAGCGGAGCGCACCTCTCCTCGCCTTAAACTCCCCATTCCAATCTGTTGCTCCCAGGGTGTCGGAAGGAAATGTTTTTCGTTTCGGTTTTAATTTCGTTCCACCGAGAAAAGTTCCGTCCCGTTTCAGTTCCGGAACGAAAAAAAAAATGTTCCGTAACGGTTCGTAACGGGTTTTTTTGTATGTGAAAATTTGAAGTTAATGTAATCACAAAAAACATTGGATTTGTGATGTACTTACTTGCCCTTCTCTTAAGAAAGTGGGACAAGGTTAAAACACGTTCTTCAGAGGAGCGGACGTAACTGTACCACGAATTCCTACCAACTAGCACAAACTAGTACTAATTTCAAAGTCATAGTATTTAATTTCTCAAAAGACAAATACAATTTTTTTACTGGGCTCAATGCTTTGTGTCAAGGGAGTGAACACGATGTCAGAAACAGCACGTCATTGAGTATACTCTCTGATGTGCGAGAGCGCTGTTCTAGTAAAAAGATCGCCAGGCCTGCGCGGAACACACACCACAGTCACTGCGAAAGCTGGAAGAGCGAACTTCGTAGAGCCCATTGTATAGTCTCTTGGGGCAACTAATACAAGTACACATGCAAGGTACCCACTACGTCATAAATCATCGCAATTCTTCTGAACTATCCAAGTTCCCACTATGCCATTTTTCGTCATTCTTCGGAGAATCGTGGTACCCACTACACATCTGTAAGGCATTATGTGCACTTTGTGCTATGGCTGATGATGATGAACAATTATGGCTGAGCACTTTGCAGTGGGTGGGAAGCAGTGTTGCGGAATGGGCGCCTCCATTCCATTCCAATTCCTTTCCGGGAAATTAGAACTTGCCGCAATTCCATTCCTTTTAATTCCTCGGAATGAAAGAAACTTAGCCCATTCGCACTCTGGGAATGGCCGGGCAGTTCCATTCCTGTAATTTCTCAACGTAAGAAAGGCACCTTGATAGTTTTATCGAGTTAAGAATGAACGCCCCATAAAGCTGATGTCATCAGATGCATTAAGAACTGCAAAAGTGCGCAAAACACGTTACCAAGGTCCAGGGAAAGTCAGCATGGTCAGCATGTTTGAACGAGTGGTGATGTTTTAATAATGTTTCCATCGCGAGCGCCAGCAGGCCGACAGAGGAGAAAGAAAGAAGTGCCAGCGAGCACGAGAGGAGAAACTGGGACATCAGAAGACTAGCAGGGTCTGAATGGCCTCACTCAGTGCAAAATAAAGCCCTTTTTAATCACCTTGACGGTACCGAGTTCTTCAATGGCTTCTCCATGCCATATCCCAATCAAATATTGTTTAAGCTGAAATGTGTTAATGCTAAAATGACGCATATCGTATTTTTATGGGGACATAAGTAGTATTCAAGAAGACTAAGCCGTTTTGCCCCGCGTCTGGAGCGGTCGTGAATATTGAGAAAACTAAGACTTGGGTAATGGGGAACAAAACCTTTTAGTCACCGTCTGCTAGTATTACAGTAAGACTTTGGTCTGGGCGAGTTGGTTCATAGCAATGGGAAGGCACCGCGCAACTGCAGACAATGGACAGTGTGTGTTGCGTGTTCTTGTCCATTGTCTCAGTTGCGCTCTGCCTTCCCATTGCTAGTATTAGTTGCAACAGTGCACCGCTCGCGCACCTTGTGCCTTTGCATCGAATACAAAACGCTGGGCCGCACTGCTCGTCAGCACTCACGCTTGTCAAGCGCGCCTCGCAAGCATGGATGGGGTGAGGAGAACTTTCTGTGTTCGCCTGTGCGCAGGTACGCAAGGTCTTCCTGGTCGCAAAGGTTATTTACGTGTGTCAGGTACTAAACTGCCCGTGAGATAAAGATCAGGCTGTGCATAGAGTATTCGTCACTTTCGTGTGGGGGTATCAATGGGAACCAACGCGCAGGGGTAATTTGTTTCTCCCTTCGGTATCTGCTGGGGATAATGCATTTGTTTGTACATTAACTTATACCTCGGTTTGTAGTAGGCGCGTTGCTTATAAATGTACCGTGCTTGTAATCAGCCAAGCCATTTTAAAAATACCGCTTGATTGTTAAATTCGAGGGTATGACTTACTAATGTTTGAAGTTTGAAAAACAGCACGTAGACGAAAACGTGGTCTATTTTCGGAAAAAGACGTAATTCCATTCCCATTACATTCCGTGCTAAGGGCGCTTAATACCATTCCCATTCCATTCCTCCAAGCGTTGTCCCCATTCTATTCCGGGGTCGCGAAAATGTGGAATGATTCCGGAGTCATTCCAATTCTGGTGGGGCAACTCCGCAACACTGGTGGGAAGCATTAAACCACACATCCTTTGCGCTATTAGCATTGGATGATGACTGGTCGTTATTTTATTCTTCTGCCACGCTATATTACATATGTTACACGATTCCTTGCCCGACATGACGCCTCTATAGAGTATTTTTGCGAAGGAGTTACAAGCACCAGCGTGGCACTGTGGTGGAAGACCCGACTGCCACGCAGAGGGCGCGGGTTACAATCCCATCCGATCCCAGAAACTTGTTTGTGATTTATTTTTTTGTTATATCACGCGGTAGCGGTCACGGACACTGGCGGCGGCGGACAACTATGGTGACAAAATCAGCAGTTGTGATCGCATAACAGCTTTCGCTGTAACCACGGTGTAAGAATGCAGGTGTTGACACTGTGCGCGCCTAAGCGGCCAGAAAATGTTCGGTCGTCGGTCCGTTGAGCGGTGCGCCATCTATTGGCTTGAGGCGGAGAGCGCCCGCGAGTAACCGAATCACGGTGGTGCTGCGTCATCGCCGCCGCGCTCGCCGTGCCCTCTCCTGTTGCTCTCTCGATTTCGCCACTCGACGCCGCTTGGCGGATGCACATTATCCAGCAAAATGGCACAGAAAAATGCACGTTATCAGGAGCATGCGCGTTGCTATGGAGACGACTGCCCCGCTTTTCGTAGCGCCCTCTAAGACGGCGCCGATGAAACTGCAAGTCATCTGATAAGAACCCGAACATTATCTGGACGCGCGTGGATTGCGGTTTTCCATGCGTTGGGGGAAGAGTGTAATCACCTGAGTATATTCTTACACCGTGGCTGTAACAAAACTCAGCGCCGACAATGCCCTCTCCACTTCGGCCTGCGGGACAGGCGCGCAAAAGTCCACCTGCGTTAATATAAACATGTCTGGTTGCCACTGTTTTCGTTTTTCGCACAATTTCAAAATATTTCCACGTGCGTTTCTTACTATCACTTTGCTGTATTCAGTTTTCGCCCACAAGGACTGTCAGCAACGCTCAGCGCAAACCGCGCCTCATTGTTCGAGAGCTTCCCGATTATTGTAGATCGTTTTGTTAAGATTGCGCGCAAGACGCGAACACTCGAGCTTATTCTAGAATTTGCACGACAGCCAGCGATAACGCTGGAATATTCGACGGCACATGTATAAACGCCGACGCGCTTCACCGCTTGTCAGTTGATCGACAGCCGACGCTCTGTTCGCCGCTATCCGTGCATACCTTGTGTATTGCTGTAAATTAACTTTCCGTTTCTCGGCCACAAGTGCGGCCAAATAAAGACTTCTATCTTGGACACGTTGCCTGCGGTCTTCGTCGACGTCACGACCCCGTGACAATATCTTTGCTTAGGAATTCCTCCCTGAGGTCCGCGCTAATACGGTACCCTGAGATATGCTCACACTGTATGAGCTCAGTTGTTCCGGATTGCGAAGTTTCTCGTGAACCGAAAAACGATTAAAAAAATGTGGGTTTCACTCCGGAACGAAATAATATTGCTACATGCATATTGCCTGCCCCTTGAACCATGCGCGTGTGCGCCGGAAGAAAAAAAGGAAGATCTCTCCGCTCGGGCCGATCCCCCGTAGTGGGTTGAGCTATTCCCCTAAGGAACCACCAACCAACCAACCAACTCTGAGCTGAACTGGTCAGCGCTGCAACCGCTACTGTAAGTATATTGTGTAAATAGTCTACGGATTACAGTCTACCGAGTCGTCATTCACGTAACATATTTGGTGGAGGTGGAACGTTCCCCGTCCTCACCACGAAGCTTCGCAGCGGCCTCACCGTCCAGTCTCCTGCCATGGCTGCCACTGACAACAGCCCGTCTCCATCTACAGCTGCGGCGCCAACCACAACGTACCTTACGGTGTCCCACCCCCGCGACCCCGGTACATTTTCCGCCCAAGCTGGCCTTGACGTTGACTACTGGCTCAGCATGTTATAGTGTGTTAGCCAAACTCACCCATGGGACCCCACCATGATGCTTGCCAACGTAATCTCCTGCTTGGGAGGCACCCCGCGTGTCTGGTTCGAGACCCATGAGAGCGAGCTCACCAGCTGAGCCATTTTCAAGGAGCGACTACGCGACATCTTTGGGGACCCGTCCGATCGCCAAATCGCAGCACGAAAACAACTTGCCACCCGTGTCCAGTCATCGACCAAGTCGTACGTCTCGTACATTCAGGACGTACTCGCACTGTGCCGAAAAGTGGACGAGCAAATGTCCGAGGTTGACAAGGTGGGTCACGTACTCTAAGGCATCGCGGACGACGCTTTCAATCTGCTGGTCTACACAAATGTGTCGACCATCGACCTCATCATTAAGGAATGCCGCCGCTTCGAAAGGGCCAAAATCCGCCGCGTTGTGCGTCAATTCGCTCGGCTACCGAACACGGCTGTCACGTCAACGTGCTCCGATCTCGCCGCCACACCACCCATTGAGGAGAATGTGACGCGCATCGTTCGACGGGAGCTTGAAGTGGCAAGTCCAGCGTCCTTCTACACACCCCCCTTCGACCAAGCCGCTGTCCATGCAGCCCCCCCCCCCCCCCCCCACGGTCTCTGTTATTCAGGCCGTCGTGCGGCAAGAAATTGCCAATCTCGGTTTCCCTGTCGCCTGCTCCGTCTCTCGACCCGAATACCGACCGACGCCAACGAATGCACCCCGCAATGACTCCTATTTTCCCCTAAGATCCCGCAACCCATCGGAATGGAGAACTCCCGACGACAAACCCATCTGCTTCCGCTGCCACCGGGTGGGTAATGTCTCCCGTCACTGCCGCCGTACTGGGGCCAATTCTCGTCGCCTTCTCGCCCATACGCTGCACCTCACCGGTATTCGCCCAGCCGTACGTACGCTGCCTCTGACGCACCCAACAGCCGCCCTACTGCTCGCTCACCGTCGCCCCAACGCCGTCGTTCCCCGTCGCCTCAAGCACGTCGCTATTCCTCGCCGCCCAACTACGTTTCGTCCCGGACGGAAAACTAGCTCGTGCAGCTCCTGGAGGTAGTGCTGCATCATTTTCGTCTGAACCAAATCCTTCGTTGACGCTCCCTACGAACACGAACTTAATTGATCACCAAGTGGACGGTATTTCTATGACGGCGTTAACTGATACTGGAGCTCAGGTGTCTATCATCAGTGCGCATCTATCTCTGCCGTCGACTTAAGAAAGTACTCACGCCTGCTACAACTAAAGCCGTACGCGTCGCCGACGGCGGAACTGTTGCCGTCACGGGAATGTGTACCGCTCGAATAAGCATTGCCGGCCGCCACGTTCCCGTCCTCTTTACCGTGCTCAGCAGTTGCCCTCACGACCTCATCTTAGGCATGGACTTCATCTCGACACATTCTTCCCTGATCGACTGTTCTGCGGTACTCTTTGCTTGGAACTTCCTCTTCTGCCAGATACTAGCCCCAAACTCCAGAACAGCCTCTGTACCACAGACTTTATCCGCATTCCGCCTAAAGCTCTAACATTCGTCGAATTGGCAACGTCTTCACCGGTGCTTGACGGGGACTAAGTCGTGACGCCTATAGACCTTATGCAAAATTGCTGCAATCTGTCGGAGCTTTGACGAAGCTACCGATTCGGCGCCATGTTGGAGGCTTGTGTACGAATCTTATTGCTGTCGCTGCTATAACGTCGTGCTTTGATAGTGGGAAATCGGTACATAAAACGTCAGACGCGTGTGTAAGGGCCTGTACACGTTACCGGCATTCCTAGTTATTACGTTGACAGTTATTACATGCAAGAACTCTGCCTCACAACGAGAATAAGGTACAAGTTTGTCTGTCACCGAGTCACATGTATAGGCGTGCCGTCGTTGAGAATGAAGCTTTGCGGTAGGTTATAAATTGTCTGTCCGTGTTCAGTGTAGCGAATAAAGCGCTGTTAACTATCTGAGTATCACGCGTGTAGTGTACGATGGTTGGGAAGAGGCTTTAGCGTGCGACACGGCTAGGCAGCGATGACGGTATACGTGCTGTTGACCCATTTCAAAGCGCATTTCATAAGAGGCAGCCTATGACGTATTGTGCACCTAATTAAATGCGAAGCATTTCTTAGCGAACCTCTGGCACTTTGAGCGTTTTTCTATCTATCTATCTATCTATCTATCTATCTATCTATCTATCTATCTATCTATCTATCTATCTATCTATCTATCTATCTATCTATCTATCTAGCCGCCTACGTCTGGGTGCTCTCATGATCGCCTCCTTAACTTGGTGTAGACCGAAATTGGCATGGGAGGGTAAGATGATTTGACGAATATGACTGTCGGGTCGTCACATGAATAACGTGAAAATCCTGTCGCGTACGTCGTCAAACCCTTTCCACTAGACACGTGTGGCACATACCCGTTTACCACGGGCTGAGGTGAACGGGTATGCGCCACGGGTGATTGACAGTTTATATCTACGCAGGAACGGCGAGAACAGACAATGGTAACTTAAATGCCAGAGCGTTAAGGAAAACCAACATCGGCAGCGTTGAGTCGACGAATGGAAAGAAGGAAAATTAGGATCCCAGCAGGAATCGAACCCGAGCATTCTTCGTGGAAATCAGGTATTCTACCACTGAGTCACGCCACGTCTATAAACTGGTTTGGAAAAACAGTCTACGCAGGCGTAATATCGGTGCAACGTCAATTGTGGTTGTGGTGCTTGCTATCTAATTTTACAAGAAAGCAATAAACACTACATGATACTCCTATGATGTGTACTACTACGATACAGGCGTCATATCAGATTAACGTCTGTGGTTCCAGTGTTGGCTCCACTTTTATAGCAGTCTAATAAACATTATGTTTGTATTCCTGATTCAGCAAGCTATATTGAAGCATTGCTCGACCCCGGAGGAATATATTAACGATAGTTGCATATTGCCACGTGCGTTCCTTATCATCACTTTTGTTGTATTCCGTTTTCGCCCACAAAGACTGTCAGCGACGAAAGACACCGCCCACAAGACCAGCCGGCTTCCTTCAGCCGATCGAGCCTCCTCGGCGACCATTCCAGCAGATCGGGATGGACCTCCTGGGGCCGTTCCCAACGTCGACTTGCGGAAATAAATGGATCGTCGTGGCCACCGACTACCTCACCCGCTACGCCGAAACAAAAGCCCTGCCCAAAGGCAGTGCCGCTGAGGTAGCCAAGTTCTTCGTTGAGAGCATCGTCCTTCGACACGGCGCCCCAGAGGTTCTCATCACCGACAGAGGTACGGCGTTTACGGCTGACCTAACTCAGGCGATCTTGGAATACAGCCACACAAGCCACCGCCGGACCACCGCGTACCACCCACAGACCAACGGCCTCACCGAGCGTCTAAATAAGACCATCGCCGACATGCTGGCCATGTACGTCGACGTCGAACACAAGACGTGGGGTGCCATCCTTCCGTACGTGACCTTCGCGTACAACACGGCCGTACAGGAAACGACGCAGATGACGCCATACAAGTTGGTCTACGGACGGAGCCCGGCAACGACGCTCGACGCCATGTTACCACACGTGACCGACGAGGAAAACATCGACGTGACCACCTACCTACAGCGCGCCGAAGAAGCACGACAGCTCGCCCGCCTAAGGATTAAGAACCAGCAGACGACTGACAGCCGCCGCTACAACCTTCGACGACGCCACATGGAATACCAACCGGTGACCGTGTGTGGGTGTGGACGCCAATACGCCGACGGGGACTTAGTGAGAAGCTTCTTCGACGATACTTCGGACCGCACAGGGTACTTCGACGCCTCGGCGCACTCGACTACGAGGTTGTCCCTGACGGCATTACGAACTCTCAGCGGCGCCGTGCACGACCTGAAGTCGTCCATGTCGTGCGGCTCAAGCCGTATTACGCGCGTTAGTGATCTGAAGGCTGTACTTTTCCTTTATTATTGTACTTTCTTGCTTGCGATTATTGTTGTTTGTACTTTCTTTTTTGAAATAAAACGTTGACCTCTTCTTTATTATTGAAATTTAAAAAAATATTTCGCTGCTGTAGTCACCGATGTATGTTATGTATAGAATTACCGCAGGAATAACATTTCCATATCTCACGCACGCGAAAAGTTAACATCAAAAGTGTTTGTTGCTCCAAGAAGTAGGTGCCGATTAGCTGGTATTTTATTGAATGTCCTTCCGGCATGGGCTCGTAAATAACACGATACGCCAAGAATATTCGCGTTCACATCGTTGCCTTTGGGGCTTACAGGCGCCTTTCAATTTCAACTCATTGCAGCAAGACAGTTGCGTCGCCGACTGAACACTTGTGAAACCACCTCAGCGCGTAACCAACGGTAGTGCACTCACGGTCGAATGTAACATATTTCCCGGAGCAGCATTTTTTCAGTTTCATACCAGAAGTCTGACACACTTGAAGCATCTGTTGCAGGGGCGTAGCCAAGGGGCTGGGGAGAGGGGGTCGGATGGGGGCTCAATCTCCCCCCGAAAATTTTCTATTTTGTACACATACAAACGCGCGCACGAACGTACAGGTCGGTCCACTGTTAGGGGGAACACGCGAGCGCGTGGCCCATGCTCTGCGCCGCGCCATGCACGCGAAGCGGCGAAAAGCAAGCGCATGCGCAGAAATGCGAAGGGGTGGTGCATGGCTAGCGTCGTCTGCTTGTGATCCACCCCTTCGCTTCGCCTGCGTGCGGCGTGCGCACGCAACACAAATCTGTATATATTGATAAAGCATTTGAAGGTATCGTTCCTTTCTTCTGAAATGCCAGTAGGGAAGCGTGTGTTCGTGGACAGGCTTTTTGCTCCTGGAAAATTGAAGGATCCACGATGGCTAGGGTCCCCGACCACCAAAGAAGGCAAATCGCTGAACTATCTCTTCAAGGCTACACCCGATTTCAGCCATGACTAATCGGCCGCTGAAGACGGTCAACAGGATCGTTGGGTCCTTGGGCCACTCTTCCGAATCCAAGGGAAGTTCACGGCAGACAAGTATTGTGACTTGTTGGAGAATGTGGCGCTCCCTCACCTCACCAGCGGCATCTTTCATAAATATGATTTCATCTTTCAACAGGACAGGTCACCGATTCATACATCGAAGAAAGCAAGGAAACTGCTGGAAGAAAATGGCGTTACAGACTTGGAGTGGCCACCGCGGTCACCTGATATAATGATCATTGAAAATGTGTGGGGCATAATCAAAACAGCTCTGGAGGAGTAAGCCGAAACACTGTGTAAAGCGGTTCAAGATGAATGGAATCCTGTGAGAATGAACAGAACGCTCACGGAAGCACTCTATGATCCCTAGCTGCCCTGAACAATGAGGGATGTGCTGGACGCGAATGGAGACTTCACGCGCTACTAGGCGTACAGCGCGAATATTTCTCATGTTCTTTTTTTTCTTCTTCTTTTTTTGGTCCTGAAAAGCTGGAATAAATATTCCAGTTTTTGTTTTGCGCAATGGGCGGAAGGTATTAATGTGTCACTGAAAACGTTCGCATCTCTTGACGGGGAACTGCACGGCACTGCCTTAGCAACGCCGGCGCGCGCAAGCAAAGCCAAGGGTGGTTCGCAAGTAGACGACGCTCGCCCTGCAACGCCCCTTCGCACTTCTGCGCATGCGGTTACTTTTCGCCGCTTCAGGTGCATGGCGCTGCGCTGAGCGTGGGCCACGCGCTCGCGTGTTCCCCCTAACAGTGGACCGACCTGTACATAAAGCATGGTCGAACCCCCCCCCCCGCTCCCCCCCGCCCAGAAAAAAATTTCTGGCTACGCCCCTGATCTGTTGACATTTCATAGCGCACGGGGGTTGATACAGGATTTTCCAAAGGGGGGTCAGCTTTTGGGCGAACTTCATATGTGCTCTTCTCGGCGAATAAATAAAGAACAAGTAAGGCCTGCCAAGACAAACGGGCCGCGCCTCTGAATTTGGCAGTGATAGCACATGAAATGCTTGAAAAATACGCATATATAGTGTAGCACTACGCGCGCAAAGCAACCCAACAAACGCTACCTTGTTAAACTCCACAATCGAAAACAAACTACGAAAAAGGACACTAGCACAATCGGTCCGTTCGCTGAGAACCGAAGATGCGCACGAGCTACATGTCTACCATGTTATTGTTATCGTAATGTGATAAACAAAGTAATATCAGCAGCTGTGCAGGCATGCGCGAGTAGCCGCGATGCAGCTTTGAAGCTCGTACACGAAGCCGGTTTGTCTGTGCCTGGAAGCACGCGGCGAGGAAAATTATCTCGTTCCGGCATGACACGAAAGAGTGTTCTCTGTTGAGTGCCGATGCTGTCACATCGCGCATCTATTAATAACGGCGAACGTAAACACGGCGTTAGTCGTAAGCAGCAACCAGAGTCATGTAACGATCTGCTGATTCTTGTCGGTCGCGAGATAATCTAACAACACGGAGGTTAGTTTCTTGTAAACCTTTTTTTCAGCATCCCGATTTCCTCAATCTGAGCAACACGGCACACGAAAATATGTCGGCATTGCCATTCGTAGCAGCCGCCACACGTTGATACGTACGCTCCGTGTGTACATATGCGGAGCGCGCTTAGCCTTCAACATGGCGGAAATGCGCACGGCGGCCGCTAGCTGGCAGCAGATTTCGCATAAGGAAAATAAATAATGGGGGAAAATAAGGTCATTCTGCCTTAAGAGGCGGAGAGATGGACCGTGAATTTATATTTTTTTTTGGTAAAATAACATAGATTAATCAGTGTAGATAAGGTATTAAGCCAACTTGAAACAAGAAAGTTTTTTTTTCTTCGAGCCTGGTGGCAGACATGTCACCGCCCCGTTATAAAGGGGACGCTCATAGCATCCATCCATCCATCCGGTCTATTGCTGATGTCCTTCTGGCGCGCGACATCACTGTACCACACTGCGTTGTCACCGTAGCCGCTAACCAGATACATCTCCCTGTTGTAAATTTCGGCTTCACGAAGCATGTGCTACCCAAAGGCATGTCAGTAAGGGGAGTGAAACTTCCTATACCATCCATGGAACGCCATATTCGCTCGCAGCGCCGGACGAACGCCTGGTGTTTGGGGGCGGTTACTAAAACATGGCGGCGCATTGCAGACACGCACTGGGGGACGCCATCTTGACGAGGACTGAGGATCCGAGTGGGGGGGGGGGGAGATATAGAGCCAAATTCAATTGAGATGCACCAGCAAGCCAAATTGAGCGAGTGGAAGGTATTCAGATGGCAAGCGCGCGACCATGTTCCTGTTGCGCAACCCGCCGCATGATCAAAACGGCAATCGTGTCGTTCTGTTTGATGAAGGTTTGCCCACCCACCTATTATCGCACCACTTGTTCTAAGTAAGACTTTGTTTTTGTTTACGTGTACACATAAATTAAACGAGAATAATGAGCAGAGTTTGTTTGAATGTTTCATTGCCTAAACATACCATTCATACAGTAAAAACACAGCTTCAACATTTTACGTTTTTAGTCGCATACAAAAGTGCACCGCACATGCCCGCATGCTAATAACTAGAAATCAAGCCAATGCATATACACTCTATACGAAGACAAAAGAATGACAGTAATGACTATACACAAGCATACACGAGTATACACAAAAACAAAACGAGTAGCATGCAGATCGTACCTTTCATCCGCCGGGATCCGAAAGAATTTTATGCCGGTATGGCGTGAAGGATTTCGACACCACTCAGCACAGCACGATTGTGATGACGGCGCGAATCCATTCATGCGTCTGTTTCGCTGAAGCTGGCAAGGGTTTCGCTGAAACAAACTTTATGGTAGTAAAAGCTGCCTTTGGGACACCGTAGGCCGTAGCATACATGGGCGCGCGACAAGAAACGCCACTTTTTCGCAGCTATTCTTGACGTCTTCCGCCGAGCTGGCCTCCAATTGAACTCGTCGAAGTGCCACTTCGGCGGCCGGCAGATTACAGTCTTGGGCCACCTCGTCGATGCTTCAGGTGTGCAGCCGGATGCAGAGAAAATTCGTGCAGTCACGTGCTTTCCTGTACCCCAGTCAGCCGGTTGGACTCTGTTCCTACTTCAGAAGGTTCGTGGAAGGTTTTGCAACAATCGCTCGACCACTCACTGAACTTAAATCAAGTCAAATTAAATCAAAGTAATTTATTTCAGGTCATTTCCTGCGGAGACAGAGACTAAATGCTGAGACAGCCTGATGTGGCCCCTGCCCCCGTTCAGTTCATACAGCGTTGACAATACATATACAAAAAGTGCACTTTGTATCAGAGTTTGGTTTCGCTCAATACACAACCGAAAAAAAAAAGAAATTCTATCTATTACATCTGGTAACAATGTTAGATACATCACTATATGCACATAATTAACAGAGAACACACATTATACATGCATTTTACATAAACAAATCGTTCGCACGGATCACTCATTCACACAGGATTCATGTGCTAGGTAAGCTAAACAGATCTATGTATCGTGTAACAGATATGTAGAGAGCAGCAACGCATCATTACAGTGCTGCGTTGGATTACAGTGGGCATGCAAAGAAAAGAAATACAATAGAAAGCAGAAACTGTTGGGAGTACAGTGAAAGTTGACGTAACAACATCTTAGAAAACACAAGCTGTCGTTACAAGAAACGTTTTAAACCTTCTTTTGAGCTTACTATGGCTATCTGCCCAGTTTATTGTATCTTTCTGTTTATTCAAAATTTGTGTAGACTGATAGGATAATAATTGTTTGCCGTAGTTTGTCCTAATCTTCCAAAGCCTCCTCATCTGCTGCCTAAAGCCGCACTGAGGTTTACCTACCATACCAACATCTTTTTATATGCCTGTGGTGTGTATATGCTGCATTAGTTTATAGAGATAAACTTGATTGGCCATAAGCATGTCATGTTGCACAAATAAATTCCTGGTTCGCAACTCACGGATATCGCCTACATAATTTTCAAAAATACGCAGTACTCGCTTTTGTAGTATCGTTAGTCTCTTACAGTTTCGCTGAGTGGTGGTACCCCATACTAGTGAACAATAGGCAATCTTCGAGTATACTAAAGTGTAATAAAGAGTTTTTTTAGGCGAAGAGGTATTAATGTGGAAATTTTTCTAATGCATCCTATTGATCGCGCTATATCGATTGCCAAGTGGTTTACATGACATGACCAGGACAAAGATTCCCGGAACCAAACACTAGGAATTTCTGTTCAGATGTTTGCTGAATACTTTGAGTTCATACGTGATATGCATGACATGTCGGTCGCGTTTATTTGGGGGAGAAAAAATTCGGCAGATCCCGCACGCACCGTGGGAGTCGATGTTATGCGAAGCATGCGGCGGGAAGGTGACTGTGGACTAATTTTTTTTACAAAGCGACACGTCACAAATGACGCTAAAGATCTGTATAAATTTTATACGCACACATATATGTTGAAGAGCCGCATATGTGATATATAACCAGTTGTTTACGGTGGGGTAACGCTGCCAACGGCAACGTGGGTATTACCAACGCCAGAAGCGAAGCGGTAAGCTGATATGTAGTGATTATACATGTCCCTTCTGATGGAGAAACGCACGCACGTTTCACGAACCCCTGTGCTTATTTGAAGTTTTAAGGCGCGAATAAGACACGGACGAAGAATAGGAACACACACACGGAGCGCCTGTGCTTGTGTGGAAGAAGTTCTTGACAGTTCTTGAACAAGGTCATCATCACCGTGATCAGTGAGCAGCAGCAGCTGTCATGACTTGTTATAGGATCCGGTCGTGATCACGGTGACGAGGGGTCCATGTGTAGTGATGTATGTGGTATAGTAGAGCTGTTGGGATTCGTGGATGCCTCGGTCATTTCGTCGACAAATTGTGTCGATAAAGCCGGCGACATGTCGGAACCTGAAGCCACCCTTCGCGTTGGTGAGGTATAGGCCGTCGAGGCCGGTAGGCCTGGATAGTGCTACGTAAGCCAACATCAGTGGATGGCGCTTGTCATATTCGCAGACTACCTGGGCGTATGTGGCCTACGTTGCCTACGGGGTCGAGCGATGCTTCAATATAGCTTGATGAATCATAGGAATACAAATGTGATGTTTATTGGACTGCTATAAAAGCGGAGCCAACACTGGAACCACAGACGTTAATCTAATATGACGCCTGTATTATAGGAGTACACATCGTAGGAGTATCATGTAGTGCTCATTGCTTTCTTGTAACATTAGATAGCAAGCACCACAACCACTAGTGACGTTGCACCGATATTACGCCTGCGTAGGCTGTTTTTCCAAACCAGTTCGTAGACCTGGCGTGGCTCAGTGGTAGAATACCTGATTGCCACGCAGAATTCTTGGGCTCGATTCCTGCTGGGATCTTAATTTTCATTCTTTCCATTCGTTGAGTCAACGCTGCCGATGTTGGTTTTCCTTAACGCTCTAGCATTTAAGTTACCAATGTCGGTTCTCGCCGTTCCTGGGTAGATATAAACTGTCAATCACCTGTGGCGCATACCCGTACGCCGCGGCTCGTGGTAAACGGGTATGTGCCACACGTGTCTAGTAGAAAGAGTTTGACGACGTACGCGACAGGATATTAACGTTATTCATGTCATGACCCTGTAATCATATTCGTCAAATCCTCTTACCCTCCCATGCAAATTTTGGTCTACACCTTGTTAAGGAGGCGATTATGAGAGCACCCAGACGTAGGCGGCTAGATAGATAGATAGATAGATAGATAGATAGATAGATAGATAGATAGATAGATAGATAGATAGATACGTAGATAGAAACGCCCAAAGTGCTAGAGGTTCGCTAAGAAATGCTTCGCATTTAAAAGTAATGTACTTGGTTTTAGAGGCATTTAATTGACGACAGTTGTCTTTGAACCATTCAGAAAGGTTTTGTAAATAAAAATTAGTCTTATTAAATGCGAAGCATTTCTTAGCGAACCTCAGGCACTTTGGGCGTTTCTATCTACGTATCTATCTATCTATATATCTAGCCGCCTACGTCTGGGCGCTCTCCTGGTCGTCTCCATAACTTGTAATATACCAAAATTGGCACAGCAGAGGATCAGTGTATGACGAACACGATTCACTGATGATGACATGAATAACGCAAAATACCTGGCGCGTACGTCATGAAACCCTTTCTCTCAGTCACGTGTGGCACATACCCGTAAACCAGAGTTAATGGTATGCGGGTATGTGCCACAGGTGATACAGAGTCTCAACCAACACAGTAACCGCGAACACACATATTGACACGCAAGGAAAGTGATAATAATAATAATTCTTAGGGTTTTATGTCCGAGAACCACCATATGATATGAGAGACGCCGTGTTGAAGGGCTCCGGAAATTTTGACCACCGGGTATTCTATAACGTGTACTGAGATCGCACAGAACACGGGCATCTAGCATTTTGCCTCCATCGAAATGTGACCGCCGCGGCCGGGATCGAACCCGCGACCTTCGGGTCAGCAGCCAAGCACCTTAACCGCTACACCACAGCGGCGGACAAAGGAAAGTAAGGAAACTGAACACAGAACACCCTGGAAGACACTCAACTACTATCCACTCGTCCACGTGGTCCGTAATGCGGATCACGTGGATTACTCAATAACGGCGTCAGTGCTTCCTACAATTAATCTGCTGAGAGAACCAGGCCTGTCATCATTACGGTGACTTCAACATTGATTTATCAAGGCCCAACAACGCTTGGTCCTTATACTGTGTGAAAGACGGATTGGATGTGGAGAGAGCATCAAAAGACCTCGCTGCCACGTCCACGATAGGAGGCATTATAGATCATTCCATCGTAAAAGGCATCCACAATTTCCACCAGCTGCACTAGACCTCGTACTTCACTAAACTTGCCTCCTCATAGCCGCGATCACGAACGGATCCGATTAACAAGTACGGTCAAGCTGCTGGTGCACACTGATCACGGTGACGATGACCTTGTTCAAGAACTGTCAAGAACCCCTTCTACACATACACACGGGTTCGTTAAACGTGCGTGTGTTCTCCATAATAACGGACAAGTATAAGCATAACAACTGTAACTGTGACTGTAACCTACGTGCAGCGCGCCTGCGCGTGCCACTCGGCTGTGTATATATCTAGGGAAACTGGCCTGAATGAAGCTCAGTTGCGGGTAACGCCTGTCCTGTGCATCTTTGTTCCTTCTATGTCCTGTCCGGATTCGCGCTATCCAGTATTGAAGAATATACGCACTGCATATCAGCTTACCGCGTCTGGTGTTGTTAACACCCATGTTGCTGTTACGATCGTTACACAACTGTAAACAACTGGTTATATAATAGATATGCGATTCTTCACCATATGAGTGTGCGTATAGCACTTCCATATTTCTCTAGCGTCATTCCATAACGTTCCGCTCAATGTGAAAAATTACTGTACAGTCACCATTGCGCGCATGGTTCGCATAACATCGATTCCCACGGTACGTGAGATCAGTCTTATTTTGAAGTTCACGCTTCGTCCGTGAGGTAAAAAATATGCTTGTGCCGTCTGCAAACATTGCTATATCGGGGGTTTTGTCAGTGTTAGTTATATCATGGTTGTATAACAAAAACAGTGTAGGGCCCAACACTGATCCTTGGGGCACTCCGTTTATTGCATTTAACCATGCGGAGGTGAAATTATCTACATCTGTAAATTGGAAGCGTTTCTCAAGATAGTTTGTTATTAATTTTAATGACGTGGCACGTATACTATAACAGTGCAATTTGGAAAGTAATATAGTGTGGTTAACAGAATCAAACGCTTTTTGCAAATCTAGAAACAACCCTAATGTATAATTCTTATTTTCAAAACCTTGAATGATTTTCTCCTTTGCATAAAGTAGCGCTTGTTCAGTTGATCTGTGTTTTTGAAATCGAAACTGTGAACTAGATATAATATTGTGTTTCTCTATGAACTTTGTTATATGATCAATAATTGCCCACTCAAAGTCTTTAGATAAAATAGGCAATATCTATATTGGCCAATAATGTGTAAGGGCGTTTTTATCTTCTCCAGATTTGTATATTGGTACAACACTTGCTATTTTTAACCGGTCAAGGAAGATACCAGTGTCGAACATTAAGTTAATAATGTACGCTAGAACCTTTGCTATTAAGTTGGAGACATACTTTACTGGTTGAGCTTTAAAATCATTGTAACCAGATGCGACATCACTTTTTATTCTACGAAGTAATAGTTCGGTTTCATGCGGGGAGACATGATGCAGAACAATAGAATTTGGTAGAGAACACGTATCTTGTTGGTTGTTGCGTGCCTATGGTTGCGCTATCAGCCTTTCCTGATTGCATGAAACACTCATTGAACGTGTCAGCCAAACACTGCCCTGTTATCACATTGCCGTTGATCTCAATCTCTTGCACGCTGGCTGTGGCAGCTTTTCTGCTTGTTCATCTGTTTACTGTTTCTAATATCTTCTTTGCATTAGGTTGATGGCGTAGAAACAAGCTTTCGTAATAATTTCCTGTTGCTTTCTTGAGGTCTGCAGTTAACTTATTTCGAACCTTTTTGAATTCCTTGAATAGGTTTAAATCACGCGTAGGTAATGAATGTGTGATACATCTTATTTTTTTCTGTTATTCTGCTGTATAGTTCAGAGTTTATCCAAGGTTTTATTATTGCCTCCTTATGTTTTCGGCCACACCGTAAAGGAAACGCCTCATCATAACTTGCTTTTAACTTGTTATAGAAGTCTTCGAAAGCCTCATTAGGATCGCTGCAGTCATACACGCTAGTCCAGTTTATTGCCTCCACGAGTGAGAAAAAAATTCGAGTGATTTATCATTTATCACTCGATACTTGCGTATTTCCGGTTGTTGTCTATGCTTAAAGTGATCAGTAACACAGAACACGGGCAAATGATCGCTAAGGTCACTTACTATCACTCCACCCTTAACTTCTGTTGTGCTAATATTCGTAACACAAATGTCTATGGTTGTACCTGTTTTAGAACCAATACGTGTGGACGCGGAAACCAAATTCTCACATCCGTATGACATAATCAAACTCTTGTAGTCCACCGCATACAGATCATTGCTAACTGTATTGATATTTATATCACCAAGAACAAAAAAAAGGTAGCTTGTCAGTCTGAAAAAATTGCAGCAATTGCTCAAGAAAGTTCAAAAAGTCACGTTTAGAACCAGCTCGTTGCCTATATATGGCAGTAAGTTTAAATTCAGGTGTTTTTATAACTAAGCATTCAACATTTGCATTTGTAATTGTGTACTCCTGTATGATGCTATAAGCATAGCCATTATTGATGTACAGCGCCACACCACCCCCTCTTCTACCTTCGCGGTCCAAGCGTATGCATGCGTAATTGTTCAGGATGGGTGTATCATCAGAATGGGTCAGCCAAGTCTCCGTTAAAATAATGGCTTCAAATCTCAACACGAGAGACTCCAAAAGATTTGTAAATTATCAAGCTTGTTTTTTATGCTTCTAATGTTTAAGTGTAACAAAGAAAAATCAGATTGATTAGATCTAAATGTGGTGTTAAATACTTCTGATGTGTACACATCGCACATACTCATGTACAGTGAAGAGTAAAGATTAAAGAATTAACTGATGTCATTTTTAGTTAATTTGTGAAAGGTCTTCCGGACAAGAGATTCGCAGGATACGGCTATCTTCATCTTTCCTTGCTAGGACTTTTCCACCTGCTGTCCACACGAACTTCCATTTGGGTTCTTTCTTCTTTGCAACTGTCGCTCCAAGCAACTGCTTGTGCCGCGTCAAATGTTCATTGACAAAGATTACACTGCTAGCACCATCCAAGCCAATGTCTTTTGTGCCAATTCTAATTTTCTAAGCCTTTGCGAGTGTCGAGTCTCTCTTTGCACGTCTCACAAAACGAACAACAATGTTCTTGGTCGTTGAGTTCGCAGTTGGAACTCTATGGCATATATCAATGTCCCTCTCATCAACTGCATCGTCGAGTAGTTCACAGATTTTTCGAACGGCCAAGAGAGAATCGCACTCGTCCGGAACACCTTTGATCTCGAGGTTGTTACTCCTTTGATACTGTTCCAACTCCTTTAATTTCATCTTCAACTGTTTGTTTTCAGCTTTTAGTTTCTGATTCTCAGAGACCAAGCTTTTTAATTCATCTCTTATGGCCTTTGTCACGTCTTTGACGCCGTCACATGTGTAACTGCAGTGCTGAACTGACTTTTTTCAGGTCCCTTAGTTCAGCACGCATCTCGCGCTCAAATTCGCCAAATAAGACAGATAAGTCACTCTCCCTCTCCTTCTCTTTCCCTGGCGACATTTCAGAATAGCACAGGTATGAATCCAAACACTTTCATACAAAAGCACGAGAACGACATGCGTGTTCAGCAGCGGCGCAAGATTACAAAAACAATTTAAAAGCGAATCGACGCTGTCTCTCACCTGCAAAAAGATGCAGTTTGTCGTAAGCGTGTGCACTGTTCGATGCGCTGTTGCCGAACTGGACGCGTGGGTTCAGGGAGTCCGTATTTTAGCCGTGGGTCGTCGGGAAGGTACAGCAACGCCCGCAGCAGTCTTGGTCACGTGGTAGAGCCTTGGTGGGCGTAGCAGGTCTTGTGTGCGCTGTTGCTTATCTCGACCGTTTCTTGAAATGACTGCAAAAGATGCAGTTTGTCGTAAGCGTGTGCACTGTTCGATGCGCTGCTGCAGAACTGGACGCGTGGGCTCAGGGAGTCCGTATTTAAGCCGTGGGTCGTCGGGAAGGTACAGCAACGCCCGCAGCAGTCTTGGTCACGTGGTAGAGCCTTGGTGGGCGTAGCAGATCTTGTGTGCGCTGTGGCTTATCTCGACCGTTTCTTGAAATGACTGCAAAAAGATGCAGTTTGTCGTAAGCGTGTGCACTGTTCGACGCGCTGCTGCCGAACTGGACGCGTGGGCTCAGGGAGTCCGTATTTGAGCCGTGGGTCGTCGGCAAGGTACAGCAACGCCCGCAGCAGTCTTGGCCACGTGGTAGAGCCTTGGTGGGCGTAGCAGATCTTGTGTGCGCTGTTGCTTATCTCGACCGTTTCTTGAGATGGCTGGAAAAAGATGCAGTTTGTCGTAAGCGTGTGCACTGTTCGACGCGCTGCTGCCGAACTGGACGCGTGGGCTCAGGGAGTCCGTATTTGAGCCGTGGGCCGTCGGGAAGGTACAGCAACGCCCGCAGCAGTCTTGGTCACGTGGTAGAGCCTTGGTGGGCGTAGCAGATCTTGTGTGCGCTGTTGCTTATCTCGACCGTTTCTTGAGATGGCTGCAAAAAGATGCAGTTTGTCGTAAGCGTGTGCACTGTTCGACGCGCTGCTGCCGAACTGGACGCGTGGGCTCAGGGAGTCCGTATTTAAGCCGTGGGCTGTCGGGAAGGTACAGCAACGCCCGCAGCAGTCTTGGTCACGTGGTAGAGCCTTGGTGGGCGTAGCAGATCTTGTGTGCGCTGTTGCTTATCTCGGCCGTTTCTTGAGATGGCTGCAAAAAGATGCCGTTTGTCGTAAGCGTGTGCACTGGTCGATGCTGTGCTGCCGAACAAGACGTTCTGAAGAAAGAAGTGCCTTTTTACCTGGGGCCCCGCTGACAGCGCCGCTTTTTCTCGCCTCGTCACACTTTTGACAACGCCGCCCATTGGCCCACTTTGACACATTCGCTTCGATGGAGGTCCGAACCGATGCTAGTGGTCACGGGATCGGAGCTGTCCTAGCCCAACGACAACAGGGACGCAACCGCGTTCTCGCCTACGCCAGCCGCCTCCTTACAGCTGCCGAGCGCAAATATTCCATTACAGAGCGCGAATGCCTTGCTCTTGTCCGGGCAGTCTTGAAGTTCCGCCCATATTTATATGGCACGCATTTCTCTGTAATAACGGAGCATCATACGCTCTGTTGGCTTTCGTCACTAAAGGATCCTACTGGCCGGCTTGGTGGCTGGGCTTTGCGACTCCGAGAATATACCTACACAGTGTCGTACAAGTCGGGCCGCCTACACCAGGACGCAGACTGCCTGTCTCGCTACCCGGTCGATGAATCGAGCACCATCCCTGACACCGACACCGACGCTTGCGTCTTTTCAGTTTCTTTACTGACAAACATCGGCGACGAACAACGCCATGATGCGTCCTTGCGTACTATCATCGAACACCTAGAATCATCGTCTACCGACCGGTCCCATCGCTCGTTCGTCCTCCAAGAAGGTGCACTCTACCGCCACAATTTTCACCCAGATGGACCAGGCCTGCTGCTTGTTATTCCGAAACGCATCCGCTCGGCTGTCCTTCACGAACCTCATGACCTTCCAACGGCCGGTCACATTGGTGTATTGCGCACTTACGAACGGATCCACCGACGCTTCTTTTGGCAAGGGCTTGCACGCTCAGTCAGAAGATACGTTGCGGCGTGTGAGAAATGTCAGCGCCGCAAAACACCATCTACGCTTCCCGCTGGGTGCCATCAACCCCTTGACATTTCTTCAGTACCGTTCTTTCGCGTTGGCTTGGACCTACTTCGCCTGTTTCCCCTGTCTTTCTCTGGCAGCAGGTAGATAGCTGTGGCCACAGACTACGCCACGCGCTACGCCATCACACGAACTCTTCCAACAAGCTGCGCCACGGATGTCGCCGACTTCTTCCTACACGACGTGATTTTGCAACATGGAGCTCCACGCCAGCTGCTTACGGACCGTGGCCGCAAATTTCTATCGAAGGTCATAGCCGACATTCTTCAGTCATGTGAAACGAGGCACAAGCTCACTACGTCCTACCATCCGCAGACAAATGGCCTGACGGAGCGTCTCAATCGAATGACAAAAATTTGGAGGCACAAAGGAACAAGGACAAGAAATGACAGGACTGGTGCCAAACTAACAACTGTTTTATTGGAAAGAACATTGCATTCCAGGTAGCTTCCAACTAGCCCAAAAACGCGTTTTAGTCTCAATCGAACACTTACAGACATGCTTGCGAGGTATGTTTCCTCGGACCACTCGGACTGGGACCTTGCTTTGCCGTACGTGACATTTGCGTACAATTCTTCGCGGCACTACACTGCCGGTTACTCTCCATTTTTTCTGTTGTACGGCCGACAACCAACGTTGCCCCTAGACACCATCATCCCGTTTCCCACAGTACCAACCAGCGAATATGCCCTTGACACTATCACCAGGGCTGCCCATGCATTTGAAAGCGACCGCACTCGCCTTTTGACTTCTCAAGAAAACCAACGGCGGTTGTACGATCACCGGGCTGGTATTCCATGTGGCGTCGTCGAAGGTTGTAGCGGCGGCTGTCAGTCGTCTGCTGGTTCCTGATCTGTAGGCGGGCGAGCTGTCGTGCTTCTTCGGCGTAGTGTAGGTAGGTGGTCACGTCGATGTTTTCCTCGTCGGTCACGTTTGGCAACATGGCGTCGAGCTTCGTTGCCGGGCTCCGTTTGTAGACCAACTTGTATCGCGTCATCTGCGTCGTTTCCTGTACGGCCGTGTTGTACGCGAAGGTCACGTGCGGAAGGATGGCGCCCCACGTCTTGTGTTCGACGTCGACGTACAGGCGCTCTCAGAATAATTCGGAACGCCGAACACGCAGCCGCTCGCTGGCGGAGCGCACCGGCGGATAAATACAGGCAAGGTCTACGCATGCGCGGTCTACCTAGCGAGCGAGTTTATCTCCCTGGTGCCTCTAGATTGGCGTTGTCTTGCTCCAAAAGGATAGCGCTAGATGCTCTTCACCGATACGACAGGGCTGGCATATCGCGCTCCGTAATTAATAAATATGAAGACTTGTCGATTCCTTGTGGCGTGTTCTTGCGATTATTTGCATCCATTCTGGGAGACTACGTGCGAGTAAGGCGGCATGGCTACGATGACATCGCTGCCTTCTTTAAATCGCGTTAGTGTGCTTTGCGAAGTATTAGTTCTTGCTTTAATTATCTCCCTATCCGTGTTTCTACTAGCTTGGTTATACGAGAACAATTTTTACTATTACATGACGACTCCCCTTACAGTTGTGTCTGCGATAGCGCCAATAAAACATTTTACAAAATGAAATAAGGCGGCATGTTTGTCAAAGCAAATTTCATGCAGAGGACTGATTTCGTGCGTACTATAATAAGCTCTGCACCATTCTAGAGTTTTTTATTCGCGCACCACATTTCGCGGTTCGCATATATTTGTGCACCAATCAATTCTAGAATCTGGGCGCTTGGTAAAGAGTATTTTTACATTTCGATCGTGTGTCTTCGTTTGTTGCCACAGACATTCATTGTCTTTTGCTCAGAGGTAGCATACAACGCTAGTCAGCGATAGTCTGTCTAAACTATATGCAAAATAAATAGCATCACAGTAGATATATATTTATAACAGGAAGAACACTCGGTTTATTTTTCCATACAAAACAAAGAATCGAAGCGTAACTGTGTTTCGCCGATGTGCTGAAGGTTGCATAAGACGAAAACGCCGCTCTTTGCCAGAGCTACTCAGTCAACTCCCGCAAATATTCTGATGAAATGATAAATACAGCCCAACGTAACAACAGAAGAAAACACCGAAACACACGAACACGCATGCACGCACGAAGGCTTATGCTCCAACGCCATACATGCGCGCACACAGCTTGTCACAGACACCAACCACCCCGCCCCCGTTATCGAAGCGCTTAGCAAACCTGCCAGCTCTCACGATTTACCCGGGAGACTCCCGATTTCTGACCAGCCCACTCCGATTGTATACGGGCGTCCCTGCGATACATTAGTGGTGCAGGTCGGGTCTTCTACATGACCCTCTCACATTCTGTATACGGGCGCGGCCGTAAATGTCCCGATAAACAGCCAGCCGAAATGAAAATAGCAAATGACTGCGGTTCTAAAAAATTTTTCTGGTCTTAAGAAACCAGTACAGCATGCCGCGGGATGCAAATCTCGCGATTCGGGATCTCGATAATCTCCGAATTTTCGAGATCCCTCGAAAATCTCCGGATTTTCGAGATCTCTAGGTTGGCAGGTGTGGCTTAGGGGTACCTAGGACTACCGTTTTGTAGCAACGCAACGAATATCTACGTGCACTAGGGAGCAACGCTTGCTTTCTAGGGAGACCGCGCACGCGCAGACCAGCGTACTACTTTTCTGCGGGCACGCTCCGCAGGCGAGCGGCTGCGTGTCCGGCGTTCCGAATTATTCTGATAGCGCCTGTACATGGCCAGCATGTCGGCGATGGTCTTATTTAGACGCTCGGTGAGGCCGTTGGTCTGTGGGTGGTACGCGGTGGTCCGGCGGTGGCTTGTGTGGCTGTATTCCAAGATCGCCTGAGTTAGGTCAGCCGTAAACGCCGTACCTCTGTTGGTGATGAGAACCTCTGGGGCGCCGTGTCGAAGGGCGATCGTGTCGAACGAAGAACTTGGCTACCTCAGCGGCACTGCCTTTGGGCAGGACTTTTGTTTCGGCGTAGCGGGTGAGGTAGTCGGTAGCCACGACGATCCATTTATTTCCGCAAGTCGACGTTGGGAACGGCCCCAGGAGGTCCATCCCGATCTGTTGGAATGGTCGCCGAGGAGCCTCGAACGGCTGAAGGAAGCCTGCTGGTCTTGTGGGCGGTGCATTCCGTCGCTGACAGTCTCGGCACGTCCTTACGTAGCGAGTGACGTCGGCGGCAAGGTGCGGTCAGTAGTACTTTTCCTGTACTCGTGCGAGCGTGCGGGAAAATCCGAGGTGTCCAGCCGTCGGGTCGTCGTGCAGGGCATGTAGAACTTCTGGTCGCAGTCCGGAAGGTACAACGATGAGGTAGCTAGCTCAGGCCGGAGAGAAGTTCTTTACGAGGACGTTGTTTTTCAAGGAAGATGATGCCGATCCTCGCCTGAATACTTTCGGAACGACGGCGGTCTTGCCCTCGAGGTATTCCACTAGACCCTTCAGTTCCGGGTCGGCTCGCTGTCGTTCGGCGAATTCGTCGGCACTTATGGCTCCCAAGAAGCTGTCATCATCCTGGTCGTCGGGCGGTGGTGGGTCGACGGGTGCACGAGCCAAGCAGTCGGCGACGGAGTGTTTCCTTCCGGACTTGTACACGACGGTAATGTCGAATTCTTGAAGTCTTAGGCTCCACCGTGCGAGGCGACCTGAAGGGTCCTTCAAGTTAGCTAGCCAAAACAAGGCGTGATGGTCGCTCACAACTTTGAAGGGCCTGCCGTAGAGGTAGGGGCGAAGCTTTGACGTAGCACAGATGATGGCGAGGCACTGTTTTTCTGTTGTGGAATAGTTGGTCTGTGCCTTAGACCATAGGCGTATCTACCGGGGGAGCAAGGGGGGTGCTAGCCCACCCACTGAGAAATGTGTGGGGGGCGCAGCCCCCCCATTTTCGACAGTGATTATTGTCGGCTGCAGACTGGGAAACTAACAAGTCAGGCAAAGTTTTACTTGAACGCAGCAACAACGTAATTTTATAATAAAATTTGTCCTACGATTCTGCTGTGACGACTGTCCTCCGTGTGTCGTGACCAGGCAGTGTAGGCTACCTGCGGTGCGCGCTGCCTATTCCACGGCTGTGCGTCTTGCGCTCGAGCATTGCAGAGGAGGCTATCGCTCAGCAGGGGCTCTATAACATTACAGCAATCTGTCATGATTTTATTTTGTTCTGCCTGGACTGAAGTTAAAGTACTCGGTGATGCAGATATGAGCGGGAACCAGTAAACGTTTTATAGCCCGATCGAACGCTCTCCTATTTCAGGAAAGTCAGTTTCTTTCTTTGAAAACGAATAGCATCGCCACTGCTCTATATCCAAACTGCTGTGAGTTGATGAGTATGTAGGTGTCCAGTATTTTAGCTGTGCCTAGCCGGGACAGCTAAAATAGATTCCCACTTTAGTCTCCGATTAGCCTGCTTCACTTTGCTTATCATATGTTAGACTGCAGCGATCGCGGCGGCTTGTAACAAGGCAGTGGACTCGAGCACGTTGAAAACCCAGCTTTCAAGTTTGCCCGGTAACTTGATCTACCTCACCAGGGAGGTGATTAGCGTCCACGGTTTTCTGGACTAAGAAGGCTGCCCATCTGCAAATTGTGTCTGTTCCTAATAATGTTTATTTCTCTCTCTACCTCTTTGTCAGCAACGATGAGTTGCTCAACAACTCAACATCGTTATACTATGCTGAAAGTATCTATTACACACATATGAATCCATCTCGCCCGCTGCTATAAGCAGCGGCTGCCAATGTGATTGGCGGGCAGCTTTCTTCAATTACGTTCAGAAAGAGACACTGTCTGGCTATTCAGAAAAAAATGAGTTATTGTTCAGCACAGTACTGTGCTGCTTATTGTGCACACTTCATTTTAACGCCGCGAGTTTTCTCAGACTTGTGACGTCGCGCAACAAGGAGGCGATTTTATGGCACATTGAAAATTTTTGACGAATAGCGAAGAGCCAATGACAAACAATACGCAGTACTGAAAATAGTTCACTATTATTATTTTTTACGCAGTAATGCGTACGTGGTAATTACGCGGTGGATCACTTACTAGTGATGCAGAACTATCGGTAAATTGACTATCGATAGTATCGATAGTTTTTTTGAAACTATCGATAGTATAATCAAACTATCGATAGTACTGCTATCGACAAACTATCGATAGTACAGTCGGTAGTAGCATCAGTAATATTAACTAGCCGTATTACTGGCACGCGTATTTATTTATTTGTTTTGATGTATTCAGGTTTCACCAACAAAGACTGTTCGGAGCGTTTGACGCAGACCACGCCGCAATGTTTGAGAAGCTTCGCAATTGTTTGAGATAATTTTGTTAAGATTACGTGCTGGACACGAATAGTCAAGTTTATTCGAGAGCTTACGCGAGCACCAGCGATAACGCTGGAAGGTTCGATGACTGATGTATATAAAAGACGAAGCGTTCCACCGATCATCAGATTACTCGCCGCTATCAGTGTGCAGCGTGTATCGCTTGCATGTTCAGTTTTCATTTTCCGCGCACAAGTTCGCCCAAATAAGGAGCTTCGTATTTCCCAGTCTTTCTGCAGCATTCTTCACCCTTACAACCACGCAGTCCCGTAGCCAGGGGGGGGGGGCGCACCCCCCCCCCCCGAAATTTTTATGATACATGGTGTTTTACCGAAAATAAATAATGAAAATAGGCATTTTTCTCAAATAGTCAAGGCTTTCAACAAATAGCCCCCCCCCCCCAAAAAAAAAAAAAAATTCCTGGCTACGGACTTGCAACCACGTGACAAACTATCAATAGTGGTGCGAATAATGATGCTGTTGCTGGCTGGCCATATTGCCAAAATATTTGCGATAGCCTGCTATCAGCTTCGCTTAATTGATGAGCAATTTTCGGCGGGAGAAATAAATTATATGCGCAGCGAAAATGGCGGAGTATGTACATGAATAAATTCATATTCAAAAGCAACGAGTTACACCGTACGATTAACAAACTTAGTTCTTGACAATTTTTTTATTTTGGAATCATAAAATGCAATATAAATTTGAAGCCGCGCAGTTCCACCACATGTAACGGCTTCCTTTCCGCTACCGCTGAACGGTTTGACTTTATGATCACGTGTCAGCGAAGCACTCTGGTGAAGAACACTATCATGTCAACTTTCTTGCCCTTCAGCCTGCTCCTCCGGCTTCACTGTGTGCCACGCGCGCGGGGAACCAAGTTTATGCTGCAATGAGTTCGCGCTGTTGTTTTGATACTATCGATAGTACTTACTATCGATAGCGCTATCGATAGTATCATTTACCATCGATAGTTCGATAGTGACTCCGCCATCGATAGTATCGATAGTACCATCGATAGTTCTGCATCACTATCACTTACGCGTCATTTGTTGCGTCGTTTTACGAGCAGGTGCTGTGAGCATGACCCAAAAAATTTCGGCCAGTGATTAACAGATAACGACCTATACGGTAGGAAACAATGCGGGGTAGTTTAACGTTGTAATCGCCCACATTTTTTCAAGGAAAATTTGAGCTTACACAGTTTATGTAGGCTATTTACTTGGAGGAACCGGAGGGGAGGAGTAAAGGGCCATTTCACCGCTTTTCCGTCCACCCCCCACCCAAGCTGGGAAAAGTAGGAGGGCAAGGAAGGACAGCTAGTATATAAATTCGTAGCCATTTATAATCTTATAACTATACACAACCAGCGCAATGTGGTTTGCTTAGGTATTAATCGACTGAACTTGGTCTTCTTCTTAAAAAAGACACTATGTTAGAGGGCTCTAACAGTAAAGAAACTGGCATTCGGCTTATCCTGTAGACTTCTGGGAAGTACCCTGCTTTGTCAGCCACGTGTTTTATTTAAGAAGTGAGAATTTAAGGTACTAGAGTCATAGCAGGTGCTTCATAGTCATCGTATCTACAACGCCAAACTCAGACTGGGAAGTTTGCTGATGCAGTGCTCAGATGATCAGGTTAAATTTAGGTATACTTTTTAAACTTCACGGTAATATTTCCAAAATATTATTAAACACTGCTTTGTTGTCGCGGTATAGGGCGGCCCGGCCTGCACAATCTCTTTGTGCAGATTGTTCCTTTATTTAAAAGTTTTGAAAAGCAAGTCATCTGCTTTGCCCTACGAATATATATATATATATATATATATATATATATATATATATATATATATATATATATATATATATATATATATATATATATATATACGGCGGACGGAGTGAGCGACGCCAGCCCCCCCACTCGCGAATGAGTTGGTACGCCACTGCCTTAGACAGTGACCAGCTAGCATATCTGATAACCCTTTCCAGTCCTTCCGTCCGCTGCACAAGGACGGCGCCGAGCCCTACGCTGCTTGCATCGGTGTGAATCTCCGTATCGGCGTATTCGTCGAAATGCGCAAGTATCGGAGGCGTCTGCAGGCGTCGTTTCAGTTCATGAAATGCTTCGACTTGCGTTGTTTGCCACCTGAATTCGACGTCGGTCTTCGTGAGCTACGTTGGTGGCTCGGCGATCCGTGAAAAGTCTTTGACAAAGCGTCTGTAATAGGTGCAGAAGCCGAGAAATCGGCGCACGGCCTTCTTGTCGGTGGATGGCGGGAAAGCGGCGATGGCAGCTGTTTTCTGCGGGTCTGGGCGCACTCCAGTCTTGCTGATCACGTGACCCAAAAACAGGAGCTCCTCGTACGCGAAGCGGCACTTTTCTGGCTTCAGGGTGAGCCCGGAGTTCTTGATTGCTTGAAGTACGGATTCAAGGCGCTGGAGGTGTTCGTGGAATTTCGAGAAAAACACGACATCGTCCATGTAAACAAGGCAAGTTTGCCACTTAAAGCCAGCTAATACTGTATCCATGACTCGTTGGAAAGTCGCAGGTGTCGAGCAAAGACCGAAGGGCATGACCTTGAACTCGAACAGGCCGTCCGGTGTTATGAAGGCAGTTATTTCTTGGTCTCTCTCGTTGACTTCGATTTGCCAGTAGCCGGCCTTGAGGTCCGTTGAAGAAAAGTACTTCGCTTTGTGGAGTCGATCTTTGGCGTCGTCTATACGTGAGAGAGGGTACACGTCCTTTTTCGTGATTTTGTTCAGGCGACGACGATAATCGACGCAGAAACGTAGGGTCCCATCCTTCTTCCTCACGAACACCACAGGTGACGCCCACGGACTCTTGGACGGCTGGATGATGTCGTCGCGTAGCATTTCGTCGACGTCTTTCTTGACGGCCTCGCGTTCTCGCGTCGAAACTCGGTACGGGCTCTGACGGATTTATCGGGCGCTTTCTTCTGTTATGATGCGATGTTTCGCGACTGGGGTATGTCGAATTCTTGACGACGACGAGAAGCAGTCCTTGTATTGCAAGAGCAGGCTGTTGAGCTGGTCTTGTCTGACCGTCGGAAGGCTCGGGTTGACGTCGAAATCTGGTTCGGGACCTCGATTCGTCGAAGCAGGTTCGGCAGCATCGAAGAGGGCGAAAGCATTGCTGGCGGCCACACATTCTTCGATGTTGGCGACCGTCGTACCAATGTTGAGGTGCCTATATTCATGGCTGAAGTTTGTCAGCACTACCTTTGCTTTACCGTCACGCGCTCGGATATACCTCTTGCGACGCAAATTTGACGGTTCAAGAGTAGGTATTGATCGCCCTCGATGACGCCTTCAAGGTTCGCAGGTTTTTCGGTGCTGACGGAAATAATGACGCTGGAGCGCGCCGGAACGGTCGCCTGCTCTTATATCACATTCAGTGAATGGTTCTCTGGCGTCGCGTGGGGCGGGAGCGCTTTGTCTGAGGATAGTGTTATCGGCTCAGACCTCAGGTCGATGACGGCGCCGTAATCACTTAGGAGGTCCATTCCAAGTATCACATCCCTGGAGCAGTTTTGTATGATTAAAAGCTCGCAGTATAAGCCCGGTTATTGACGGTGACTCTCGCCGTGCAGACATCAATAGGCGTTATCAGGTGGCCTCCAGCTGTCCGGATTTCGGGTCCACTCCAAGCGGTCTTTACTTTCTTCAGCCCGGTGGCGAATGGCCCACTGACGACGGAGTAGTCGGCCCCAGTGTCGACGAGATAGGTGACGTTATGGCCGTCGATGAAAACGTCGAAGTCGCTAGTTCGTCGCCTTGCGTTGCTGTTAGGTCGCGGCGTCGGATCGTGGCTGCGTCGATTTGTTGCGGTGCTTCCATGCTGCGTCGTCAGGTCTTCGGTCCGCGTGGTTTCGTCGGCAGGGCTTCGTCTGCTTCGCGTGTACTGCCGGCGGTGCGGTGACATGTAGGGGCCGGGCGACGGCGAGCGGGAGGGTCGTCGTTCTTGCCACTGTGTTCCGGTGAGGTAGTCGTCGATGTCGCGAGGCCGTTCGCTTGGCTGCGGGCGCGGCGCGTTGACGGCGAATCCGCGTAGCCCCATCTGTCGGTACTGCCAGCGGCGGTGCGTGTGTCCGGCCTCCCCGCAGTGGTAGTAGAGCGGGCGGTTGTCAGGGGCGCGCCAAACGTCGGCCTTCCTCGGCGTGTATCGCTGGCTGGCTGGCGGGCGATATGACGTCGGTGGTGGCGGCGGTGGTGCCTCGCGGCGGAACTGCTGGGTCGGCGCGGCGTCTTGACCTGGGCGAGGAGGGGGTGGGTTGCGTCGGGCTGCAGCAGCATAGCTGATTGCTTGCAAGTGCGGCTGCGCTGACTCAGGGACGCCCAGCGACTGCTGGATTTCCTGTCGGACGATGTCTGCGATCGAGGCAGCTTGAGGCTGGCACGACGGGAACATTCGGCGAAGTCCTTCGCGCACTACGGCCCTTATGGTCTCGCGCAAATCGTCGGAGCCGATAGCTTGAACCGCTGCGCTGTCTTGAATCAAGCGGCGGTTGTATTGCCGGGTGTGCATTTCCAACGTGTTCTCGATTGTTGTGGCCTCGGAGACAAATTCCTGGACTGTCTTGGGTGGATTCCGCATGAGCCCAGCGAAGAGCTCTTGCCTTATTCCTCGCATGAGGAAATGGACCTTCTTCTCCTCGGTCATGTTAGGGTCGGTGTGGCGGAAGAGCCTGATCATTTCTTCCGCAAATATTGTCACTTTTTCGTTCGGGAGCTGGACCCGTGTCTCCAGTAAAGCGGCGGCCCTTTCCTTTCGCACGACGCTTGTGAACGCTGCGAGGAAGCTGGTCCGGAAGATGTCCCACGTTTTCAGGGTAGACCCCCTGTTCTCGAACCACGTCCTGGCGCTGTCTTCCAAAGCGAAGTACACGTAGCGTAACTTGTCGTTGAGGTCCAAGTTGTTGAAGGCCGCAGTCCTCTCGTACGACTCGCGCCACGTCTCTGGGTCCTCACATGATGATCCCTCAAAGATTGGCGGCTCCCTTGGCTGCTGCATCACGATCGCGGGCGGTGGCGCAGTGGCTGTCATCGTTGCCGCAGTCGTGGTCTTGGCCTTGGTCTTCCGAGTCTTGTCGGGTAAAGGCCCGTACTCCGGTGGTAGACCTTGTTGCCTACGGCTAGCTCGCTGGTCGTGGTTGGCGATGTCTTCTCCGCGATGTGGGTTGGGTTCACGGCTTGATGGGGGCGTCCGGAACATGAACGAACAGCACCTCCACCAGATGTCGCGGGGTCGTGACGTCGACGAAGACAGCAGTCGGCGTTTTCAAGGTGAAACTGTTTATTTGGTTGAACTTGTGGCCGGGAAACGGAAAGTTAATTTACAGCAATACACACTGTATGCACTGATAGCGGCGAAAAGAGCGTCGACCGTCGATCAACTGACAAGCGGTGAAGCGCGTCGGTATTTATACATGTGTCGTCGAATATTCCAGCGTTATTGCTGGTTGCCGCGCAAACTCTAGAATAAGCTCGAGTGTTCGCGTCTTGCGCGCAATCTTAACAAAACGATCTACAATAATCGGGAAGCTTCTCGAACAATGAGGCGCGGTTTGCGCTGAGCGTTGCTGACAGTCTTTGTGGGCGAAAACCGAATACAGCAAAAGTGATAATAAGAAACTCACATGGCAATATCGTACATGTCGCACGCTTGAAGACCTACCACTCTCCCAGTGACGTTGACATCTGATGCGCCGAGACGGCGCTTCTGCCGCCGGGGATTATGCTATATGCATATTGCCAGCCCCTTGAACCATGCGCGTGTGGGCCGGACGAAAAAAGGAAGATCTCCCTCCGCTCGGGCTCGGAGCTGAACCGGTCAGCGCTGCAACCGCTACTGTAAATATATCGTGTAAGCATCATTTTTTTTCGTATTTCGTTTTCTGTTTTCGTTCCGTTCCGACACACTGCTTGCTGCCTAATCTTTCTTTATTCACTTATTCATTTATTCATAATACCTCAAAGGTCCCACATGGGACATTACATGAGGGGTGGGCGAACGAAAAAAATGGCGGGTCAGGTTAGATTGCATGACTTGAAAGATGGTCTTCAATGGCAGCTTTGAATTGAGCAATGTCGGTGATGAGGGCGATATCTGATGGAAGGGCATTCCATTCTCCGGCAGTATGCAGGAAGAATGAAAGTCGATAGGTGGTCGTATGTGCACGTGGTAGATTCTCTTTCTCCATCTTTTTTCTTTCTGCCTTTCGTTCTCTCTGTTTCTCTCTTTCTATGGTATGTTTCACTCTCACCTCACTCTCAAATCTGTCCTCCTCTCCCTCAGTTTCCTTTTAAACCCTTTTCACTGACAGCTGCCTGGGCGCCGCCATAATCCTCTGGGCTGCGCTGAATATGCCCCAAAGATGCACTGCCGAGGCTGTGACATCAGCCTCCGTACTCCGCGCGCAGCCCAGCATGGCGGCGTTTTTCCTCTCCTGTGAAAAGGTCTATATACAAGGTTATGCTGTGCTCTGCTAGCCGCTAGCCTTCTGATGGTGTGTGCGCGGGTTCGAATCTCGCCTCGGCAAGTGATTTCCCATAGAATATCTCTCTATTTTTATTCATCTTTCTTTGTCTGTACTCGTCTCGCCCTTCAGAGCTATTGCAGCTGGCGCCACAGAAATGGGCGCTTGCTTTTTGGGAGCGAAGCAGGAGATTAACACGATGACGACGACGACAAAGAGAGCGCGTGCCGGTGCATCAACTTGTTCGCGAGTAGGGGGGGGGGGGCGCAGGCCTCTGTCGGCCATATATATATATATATATATATATACAGAGAGAGCGAGAGAGAACTTCATTTGCACTCAGCGTGATGTGATTTTCTATATACAGAGAGAGGATTTTCTCCTAAGTGTTTAATAAGAATATAACATAGAAAAAGTACAATCAGTTTTACGTGGCATACACGGAGGCAACCATACATATGCGTGTTATGTATTGTAATAGTATTACAAACAACACTTCTTATACATTAACCCCACATGCATGAATACAATTATGTCCATGGCCGCCTTCCCAGTAGATAGATTTGTATCAGTCAATGAAATATCGGTAATGTCTAAAAACTGCTCAGTAATAATTGCTTTTTTTATGGTAGGTAGCAGTGGCTGCACCTTTGTTTTTGTAATTAATACCTCACTTTTTTGCACATATTCAGGTTTGTGTATGCTATATTTTGTCTTGTTTGCTCCTAGTTGAAATAATGTGTCTAGCGCGTTGTTATTGTATTCATTGCTATTCGTATATCACTAGTACTATATTACTCTTATTGTTAACTTGTACACTTGAAGTTTTCATTAAAAAATTCAAGAATTTGTGGTATTCGAGGCGTAGTACACTCTTTACACTAATCGTATTTGTATCTGCGTCATTACATGGATGGTCCAACGGCCCTCCTGGTCAGTACGTTTATTGAAGCGGTGTTTATGCAATTTTTTCTTTGCGAAAAGGTGAGCGAATATAACTTTAAACTACAGCGCAGTGTTTCCATCCGCATTGGTCGTTAGCTGTGCATGAATGGTCGAACTTTTCTGGGTCATGCACACAGCACCTGCTGGTAACACGATGCAACAAATGACGCGAAAATGATCCATAGCGTATTAACCACTTTTGCACGACTACGTAAAAAATAAGAGAATGCACTATATCCAGTAATAATAATATGTGTGGTTTAACGTCCGAAAAACCACGATATGATTATGAGAGACGCCGTAGTCGTGGGCTCCGGAATTTTCGACCTCCTGGGGTTCTTTAACGTGCACATAAATCTAAGTACACAGGCCTCAAACATTTTCGCCTCCATCGAAAATGCAGCCGCGGTGGCCGGGATTCGATGCCGCGGCCTTCGGGTCAGCAGTCGAGCGCCATAACCACTAGACCACCGTGGCGGGCTGCACTATATTCAATACCGCATATTTTGACCATTGGTTCTTCGCCGTTGCAATTCTTTACACACCACAAATCTGAAATATCGCGTCGTTAAGGGCACAGGGTAAACCCTGTACGTTCCATTCATTTTTGACGATATTTAGGAACCGTTTTCTGAGTAACCGGAAGGGGTACCCTCATGATACATCTATCATTCTTGTTTTCAAATTTTCTGCTCTTTTGCTCTACCAGATTTATTAAAATCTAACTAGTATTATTCTGTACCACTACGACCTGAATTTTGATCTAAATTCCACGTTTCAAAATTCGTAACACAAAAGCTGTCAGGTGCATAATTTCAATTCTGGTACAGTAGTTGTATGTACTTATGCAGAATACAAAGAAAAACATGGCTGATCCCTCTGTCATAGGAATCGGCATAACACGAAAGTGAAACGTGTCTTCACAGACGTAGTTCAGCGTATGTTGCGCATTCTTTCGCCCCAAGGGCGAAGTATTGAATGCTACAGCAACAAATTGTAATGTCATGCGAAGAACGGCAAACAGCTCGAAACTTGCAGCGCGCTGCTGAAGCAGAAAGGACGCACGGAACGAACATACACAGGATGAGAGCGAACTAACTGTCACATTTGTAACTTATTTCTGCGTGAGCACCGCGCTCCTTTCGCAAAAGCGGTCGCTGCAGTGAGCCAAGTGACCTTCGTGCTCTCAACGCGAGACGTACAAATCACCGCGATCACGAGAGCAGCGCACGCACGAGCGACCATGCCCTGTAGACGCGGGCCCTCGTCGCAACGGCGACGACCTTTCAAGCGCGCTCTTCTACGCTCTTCGAGCCCTTCGCACCATCTCGCTAGTGATAACAAAAACACGCTGTAACGCCGATCTCTGAGTACCGCCACCGGCAAATGGTGTATATAAATAGCTCGCCGTTAGCATTGTGAAGAACGTACCGTCCGTGACCGAATCGTTTCGCGATGCGCGCTGCGGAGCGAGGGGTTGTAAGTTCGATTCCCGATGACGGAACTTTTAAAGACGATAGTCTTTCTTGGGATACTTAAACGGAGAAATTTTGGTCTGTCTTTCTTTCTGTTTGTCGGCACGTCACTCGATTCAGCCACTCGGCCAAAGTTGAACCACTTGCCCAAGGGCCAGCCATATTGAACGGCTGACTAGGTTCATACTTGTGTACATTGTCGATCAAAAAGCAAACATTACGCATATCTGAGGCGCAACATCACTAAGTAAGTATTAGGTGGTGTGTTCCTTTAATAGAAAATGCATACAAACGTAATTCGAAAGACCCTACTTTCTTAAGCTGCGCTTAAAATGCGACTGCGCTGAAACTTGCCTTCCTCCGTGCCCTCTGCACGAGCTCATTGTTCTGTTTCGGTTTCGGTTCTGTATTGCACTGTACAAATGCCATGTGGCGCCGCTCTGGCATTCCTGTTTTACCCAGGCGACGTGTAAATAAAAGATGCAGTAAAGCTCTCATTTGGGCTAGTTGGTGCACAGGTGAACACATAGTGTAGGGTTGCGCGAAAGAACACGGACGAAGGGAAGTGGACAGGACGGGCGCAAAACTTCAACTGAATAAACGGAAAGCCAAAGCCGTTAAAAAGTTTGAATCAGGCAGATGTTGATTCAAACTTTTTAACAGCTTTGGCCTTCCGTTTATTCAGTTGAAGTTTTGCGCCCGTCCTGTCCACTTCCCTTCGTCCTTGTCCTTTCGCGCAACCCTACACTATGTGTTCAAATAAAAGAGCGTGTGGAGAGTACTCGTTGAGCGCGGACGTTTCTTCTGCTTCAGCGCTTCGCGCCAAACCGCTGTGTTCGGGCTGGCTGGCGTCCCCGCCGGTCGCGTTGGTCACCGCCGGTCTTCGCCTGCTGGTGCGCCGGGACTACCAGCCCGCAACACAGTACTCATGTTTCCCGACGTATTGCCAGATGGCGTCCATATCTCACGCAGCGCCTCTTCTGTTGCAGTGAAGCACGCAGATACGCGGCCAATTTTTTCTTCTGGTTTTTTTCTTTGCCCACTGTTAGTCTTTATATTTTACAACGTCATTTCCGTGACGGAAATACGCCAGGGGAGCCGTGATGAACCCCGGCATAAAACACTTTCATGTTAAAATTCTCAACTGGTTGTCTTGGAATACATAGGAAATAATGTTGCCTAAGCATTAAAAGCACGGTTTTGAGATAATCGAGTTTAAGAAAACAGCTGAAAAGCCAGTATCTTCTGCCACAAACGCCGTTCATCTATTTTATTTAGTTTATACGAGTTTGGTAATCAATGCCAAAGTCATTTTTTAACTTCCGAGCCTTTCGTCTTGCTTGTCTTGCTTCTTTTCGTCTTGCGTCTTGCTTGTCGTGCAGCTCTATCCGCAACGTATCGTCAATTGTGGTCAACGTTTTTCAGCAAATTGACTGTATTTTGGCCAGAGTTCCAAACCTAATGATTTCAGAATTTTTGCACGTGCAATACTGCCATCATTAAACGAATGAACATCATCCCATGTCGCGATCCTTAAGACTGAAGCCTAAACAAAGACAGCAAAGACTCTGCGGCGCAATTCCGATTATTTCAACACTTCCACCACGCTGTTTACAAGCGCAGTTATGTCTAATTGCATGACAAATAATATTCACTGCCATTAGAGAAAAACCGTTGTCAACCTACACGCGATTCACCTCGAAGGACGCTGAAAAGGCTGAGAGGTCAGACGATGAAGAGCTTGCTGGTTCAGCGTTCGGCACCGCAGTACTTCGCCGGCATTTATTCGCATTTACAAGAAAACTGTATTGGTTGCCGCGAAATTTACGCTTGCTGAAGATCTTTACCTTCAGCATCTCAACTTATCGACAGGCACGGCAGACACAAGGTGTAATGAAGCTAGGAACTAAAAGTGTTCGAACAGGCGCGCTACGAATAACAAGTGCGAATAAATAGGCACACAGCGTCTTCGGACTGCCTTAAAAGTTACCCGACAATCTCTTATATACACATGACTCCAGACAACCATTTGGCTTTTGTACAGGAAGTATTTTTTTAACACGAAAGTGTTTTATGCCGGGGTCCACCAAGACATCGGTGACGTATTTCCGTCACGGAAATAACGTGGAAAAAAATGCACGCGATCACATGGCAAATAAAAATTAAAAAAATGTTCCATGAAGTTCCGTTTGCCGTTTGGGAGTGGTAAAGTGAAGGAATGTACCACGACCATGGCCTTCGCGATTAGCTGCTGCAACGCGTCGTTGCTAGGCGTCCGTACCATTCGGCGCGTTTGCAATAGCAGAAGTGCAATTTTGTCGATGCCTTAAGACACCGCGAGGTGGCGACCTTAGCCCAAAACTCGACCTCGCTCATATCATCCATCCATATTAAAAGTAGGTCTGCGACGCGCGCCTGCCTCTGTAACACCGCGTTCCACGCTTACGCACACCCCTAAAAAATCACGGCCGGGCTACAGGGGAGACACGACGCGCGTTGCGTTTCCTCTAGTCCGCCGTGGTGTTCTGTTTACTCTTCTACATGCCGCGGAATGGCGACCTTACTCAACGTTTTTCTGGTTGCAACACCGCTTTCTCTGATTACGCTCTCACCGTAAACTACTACAGTTACCACAAAGGTTTGTCTAATCGTTGATCATGGACGTTGGTCGTCGGGATGGAGATGTGCCACCAAGCGTCAACTTGGGTGCATCCACGTTAAACGGTGGTATAGCTGCCAAACACCAAGAGACATTGAGCAAGCTCTCTCATATCAATGCACAGTAAACACTGAACTACTTCTGCAAGGTCACGTTTCACTTTTGTGTTATACCGATTCCTGTGACGGAAGGAGCAACCATGTTATTTAGAAAAATGGACCGTAAAACGACGGGCTTGTCCTGGGAAGCATGTTCCCTCACTGCTTGCTGTCGCAAGAACTGGTTTTCAGCCACACACACACACACACACACACACACACACACACACACACACACACACACACACACACACACGCACACACACACACACGCACACACACACACACGCACGCACGCACGCACGCACAAGGGATACATCTTCCAAACTGCAAAGAAAAAAATTGTTTTTTTTATTTTGCCTTACCCTGCGCCCTTAAAATGACGTGTGCACACTAAAAAGTTAATTACTATATATCTCTTTCGGCCCTGGAATTTTTATGTTTGCTGGAGAGTTTTTTAGTGTGTATTTTCCTAATGGTAAGGGCCTCAGAAGACCATAAACATAAAAAAGTAAGGCAATGGTGTAAGTATTTATTAATTTACAGACGTGACCTCAAATTAGGTCATCAGGGCTCAGCCACTCATGAAATGAGCAAAAATGTCTCTTTTATTCTTGCTGCTCACTAGAGTACATAAAATCGGAGCCAATGGCGTATTTGGAAGCGTGTAAGTCCTCGAAAAAACTTCAGAACTTTGTTTCAAAAACGGCGCTTACCCGCCTCGGCGTCACCCATGACCTCGGTCAAACTTCTTCTTTGCGGCTCCCAACTCCGGAAAAATTCCACAATGGTGGTGTCGATCGCAGTGGGAATCGTTGAAGAAATACCACCCCAAGAATTACCAGTTTTGATTTAGTTTGCGAGGTGCTAGGGGAACTTTTGTGTGGTGTCGTCAATTGACAACGCCCGGGCCGAAAGGGATATGCTGGACAATAGCTAAACTTTTTTGCAATAGCCTGACAGTGCCTCATTCTGAACGTAATTCAAAAAGGCTGCTCGACGATCACATTGGCAGCGGTTACTTATAACAGCTGGCGAGATGGATTCATATGAGTATAATAAATATTTTCAGTTGTAGTATGACGATGTTGAGCTTCTTGTGCGCGTTTAGAACTCCGTGAACTCATCTTTGCGGACAGCGACGGAGAGAGAGAAATAAACGGCGCTGCGCCTGTGTGCTTCTTTGGCGCCCGAATTGTATTTTGCGCTGTAAACAACTCAATTCAAGAAGAATTATTACCAACTAGCTCAGGGAAGCAGGGGCGTAGGCAGAAATGTTTTACGGGGGGGGGGGGGGGCACCTCCTTAATCTGAAGTCGGGGTCGGGCAGGCAAGCGGTCGAGTGTCATTTTGGGCTGTGTATGCCATGGCAAAAAAATAGGGGGGCCACGGGCTTGGTGTGCCACCCCCTGGTTACGCCATGGAATGCAGGGAAGCTATTCTGGATGTGTCCATCTAACTGACACGTCCATTTCGGTGGAGCGCGTTCAGTTACAGGAGAAAGCGGGGAGCATTGATGTCATCATGCTCTTGACCGTGTCGACGCACTGAACCCGAGCAGCACACTCCCAGCGTAAGAAAAAAAAGTGGGCGAAATGTACAGTAACAAACGCTTAAGCAAACTTGGCAAGTTTGTGCTTGCATATGAGCGTGTCCCAGGTGCTTGGAAACGATGCAAGGAATGCGTACCGACCTTTGCAGGTGCGTTAGACGGGCGGCCGCCTTAAACCCCATTGGAGGGCTAACGCGATCACACAGTTCATGCACGGTCTCTGAGATTCGCGCGGCCAAAAGCGGATCTCTGGTGGCTGCGTTCGTTGTGTTGAAGCGGATTCCGTCCCTTTCATTTGTGTCGAGAGTTGCGAAACCTTCGTGATGTCAGGATAACGTTGCGGAAGAAGAAGCGGAAAGATAGGGTGCGCTGTTCGCCGAGCTCCAAGCAATCAGCGGTGGCCGGAATGGACAGTCCATTAGATGTACACATCGAGAATAGCTCTCTCGCTGTCAATTCAGTCTTCATAAAGGAGCAAACCGTAGACCACGTCCCTGGTCCGCGGTAGGTCAAGTTGCTGGGCAAGTTTGAAGCTGGGCGTCCCAATGTGCTCGAGTCCGCTGCCTTATTCGTCGCCTTGTTGCCAGCAGCCATACGATAAGCAAGGCGAAGCAGGCTAATCAACCGCGAACCTTTTAAATGCCAAGCATTTCTTAGCGAACCTTTGGCACTTTGAGCGTTTCCATCCATCCATCCATCCTCCATCCCCTCCATCCATCCATCCACCATCCATCATCCATCCTCCATCCATCCATCCTCCATCATCCATACCGCCCATGCCTCCGCCCGTCCGTCCGTCCGTCCTACCCCACCGTCCGTCCGTCCGTCCGTCCGTCCGTCCATCCATCCATCCAGCCATCCATCCTCCATCCATCCATCCATCCATCCATCCATCCATCCATCCTCCATCCATCCATCCATCCCTATGCGGCGTAATGTCGGTGCAACGTCAATTGTGGTTGTGGTGCTGGCTATCTAATTTTGCAAGAAAGCAATAAACACTACATAGATGTTCTCCTACGATCCAGACGGTCATATCAGATTAACACTGTGGCTCCAGTGTTGGCTGGCGCTTTTATAGTAGTCTGATAAACATTACAATTGTATTTCCGTGATTCAGCAAGCGCTATTGAAGCATCGCTCGACCCTGAGGAACACATTAACCAAAGTTACATATGATATTCGCATGATTGCACCATAAAAGGCACTGTCACGCGTATGCTGGTGCCTGGTTCGCTCGTCGGGCTGTGCGAAATGAATCACGGAGGCGATGGTTTCAAACAAAAACTCCCACTTCATTCGCAGAAAAATAACAAGACAAAACAACAACGAAGACATGTACACTCGAAGAAACAAAGAAAAGGAAATGTCTCAATGCCACGCGTTTCGACGTGCGCTACCGTTTGCGTTTCACTAGTTCTCGCGCTTACGATTCTGGCGTGACCTCCGGTCCGTTGCGAGTCCCTCTCCAGCTGGATGACGACACGCCGTATCCATGCTCACCGGTGACGTAAATGTTGAAGGAACCACTGCAGCGGTAGTACCGGGAGTTGCTCGCCGAGGCAGGTGCTCGGGCGGGATACACTGCAGCCCAGGGTCGTCGGTAGTTCCTTGAGCTGCTCGCCCAGGCTGGTGCTCTGGCAGGACACTGCAGCCCAGGGCCAGCGGTAGTTCCGTGAGCTGCTCGCCGAGGCCGGTGCTCGGGCGGGAAACTGCAGCCCAGGGCCAGCGGTAGTTCCTTGAGCTTCTCGCCAAGGCCGGTGCTCGGGCAGGAGACTGGGGTGAGACCAGGCCCCGGAAAGTCTCAAGTTCCAGCGAGCGCCGCAGAGGGCGAAAAAATCAACCGCGGCGAGTTCCAGCTTCAAGCACCGGGAGTGGATCTACTAACCTCTGCGTTAGGATAACATGGCGACCTTGTGGTGGCCGCCAAGAAATTCTAGCTGTAGAAACTGTGTAACTGAACTATATCGAGGAACAAAACCAGCCTGAAATATTTTCTTCCACCTATTACCTAAATACGTAATACCTATGGTATGGCTTCACGGCCAAGAATTTAGCCGAGAAATTCATGCCTGCCCTGTAGACACAACGCGATATTCCTTATTTGTAACACATTCAAGGTGACATCGCAGAGCGAGAAAGATGCAGAACTGTACGCATCCGCGATTGTTTACGTAACAAATTTATCAAAACTACATAGCTCTCACTTGCGCTAGCTATCTCTCGGCGTAGCCCATGTTGCGTTTCCGACTCCACACCATGCACTCAAAGATCAACACAACCTGGCAAGCGCCGCATAACTAACGGAAGGATAAGACCCTTGTCCTAAAGCTATGCTGTTAAAACTCGGACGCTGCTACACAATGAGAGCAACGTTCTTTCAGCGATCTCGATGTTAAGTTATATGCACATATGTTGTCGCTCTAATTAAGTTTTTGGAATTATATCACATTTTGTCAGCTTTTAGACTGATTACACACGTTCGGATTGAAAGCTTTCGACGTGTATGAGTGACTTGTTTTGCTTGGACCTGACTGTATACATTGCTTGTACCAGCTTGGGCACTCACAATAAACGATGCAAACCTTACTTGATTGACGTTGTTTTTGCCAGTCGAGGCCAGTTTGGTCACCTGGCATAAATATTACACACGCGCGCAGCGATTTAGCAACGACAAAGAACAAAATACTACAGGGAGCAAAAAGCGCAGTAGCGCGACCAGGGCGAACCAACCGCAAAAACGCGTTTGTCTAATGATGATGATAGTACTTGCATCGCCATCTCGCCTCGCTCTATTGCAGTTCAGTACGCCGCCGCTACCCTTATTTCCGTGCTACAGTCAGAGGTACAGTTTCCGTTCTCTAAAGTGGTAGATGTTCTCTGGTGAGACCAAGCAAGAAGCTCCGCAGCTGTCCGCCTCTCTAACGCTGTGTCCCAGCTCTCACATTCTTCACTCCGCACGCCCCCTTGTTCTAATCTGGCGACCCCCGCGCGCTCTTTTTCTCCTCTTCCTTTTTTAGATGCGAAGCATTTTTTAGCGGAGCTCAAATCGGTGGAGGTGCGTGGCGTGACCATCCTTACTGCGCATGCGCAAACCCTCGCCACATACCTCCTCTCCACACACCTCGCCCCCTCTGAAACGCGGGCTCGACATACCGAAACGCTGCTTCGCATCGTCCCTCTCCTGCGCAACGCCGCGATGAGCGCCAGCGCATGCGCGTCCCCTCTCTCTCCTCTCCTACGCTCCCCCCTCGTGCGCCTGCCGACCGCGTTCCCCGCTCGCCCTGTGAGACTTAACGGCAAGGCTAGAGGGAAGACACCACGCGCGTAGCGTTTCTCTTCGCGTTCCACGACGCGAGGTCGGTAGCATGCCCAACGAAAGCCAACGGAACGCGATCGCGCAAATGCTCCGGCTTCGCATCGCCTCATGGTTCCATTTATCGGGAGATGGTGTAATTTTTCTTTTCACTCCAGCCTCCATTTGATCTGTTCTCTTCACTACACAAATAGCTTCTTCCTCTTCTTCTTTTCTTGAATTTGTCATTCTTGGACAGTGGCCCCCAATATGTTGAGTTTTCGCTCCACGAAACTCGTCCCCACTACCACCAGACACATCACTGTACCGCACACTTCACTGCACCATACAGCACTTCACTTCATGGCACAGCTCGGCACTTCACTTCGCCGCACAACACTTCACCTCGCGGCACACCACCTCACTGCACGGCACACTTCACTCTTGCAACACTGCACTTGCCTACACTAATGCGCATATCATCTTCGTGAGTCACAAGAAAACATCAAGGTCACAAAAAACCGTCAAAAAGCAATAGCAATCTTCGGCAAGCGTTACTGTTCATTTGACTACATCATCACTGTATTCATAAAACCTGGATCAGCGTTGCTCAACGCTCTGCCTGTTTCTTAACTTTGACTAACTCCTTTTTGGCGGGCTTTCTTGGCGGGCTTTCTTTCGCCGCCACTGGTGTCTTGACATTTCTCACACGACCTCACGGACCGTTTCACGTCACTTTGCATATACGGCGAAAAAAATTCTTCCGCCACTCGATTAGCTCTCTTCCTTACTCCTTGGTGTCCAGTTCTAATAGAATCGTGAGCCAGTTTGATAACAGCCCTTCTTTGATCTACTGGCACTACTAGTTGTCGTTTCTCTTCTGCACCATGTGCCTTAACTACTCGGTAAAGCAGTCCTCCCATCTTCTCGAATTTACGCCTCGGTCGGCTGTTCTTACAATAAAGCCATTTCCCTTGCACCTCGAAAAAACGTCGCAAAGTAGTGTCCGCTTTTTTCAGCGAAAGCTGTTATGAGATCATTTCAGCGGCCGTTTTTGGCACCGTAGTTGTCCGCCGCCGCCGCCGCCACCGGTGTCCGTAAACCACTATCGCTCGTAATAATAAAAAAAAACGAAATAACAAAAAAAACATCGTTGATCCCTCCGCCATAGGAATCGGATAACACGAAAGTAGAGCGCGGCCCTTACGGAAGTAACTGAATGTTTACCGTACATTGATATAAGAGAGTTTGCACAATGCTATTGATGTCTGGCAGCTATAGCACACCGTTTAGCGTGGATGTACCCACTTGATGATTGGGTGGTACACCGCCATACCCGACGACTAACTTCCATGCTAAATGATTAAACAAACCCTTGCGGTAGCTGTAGTAGTTCACGGTGAAAGCGTAATCAGAGAACTAGGTGCGATAGCCAGAAGAGCGTCGCATATTGGACGCAGAAGTTCATCGCCATCCCCGCGAATATGATTGACCACCACGGCCAGACTAGAGGGAAACGCAAAGCGCCTCGTGCCGCCCCGGTAGCCAGGCCGCGATTTTTCTAGGGGAGAGCGCGTGAGCACGGGAACGCGGTGTTACAGGGTCCAAGGTGAGGCAGGCGCGCGTGGGGCTAGAGCGCGTAGCAAGCGGTGATGAGGCGAGGCGGACGCTTTTAACGACGCTTAAAGCGACGCTTGGCTGGAAGGTCGCCACCTCCGCGATGTGTTAAGGGGTCATTGACAAAATTGAACTTCTATTGAAAATGCGCCGAGATGGGGAGAGACGTGTAACGCTTTGCAGATGCTAATCGTGGAGGCCACAGTAGATGACGAATCTCTTTACTTTGTCGCTCCCAGAGGGCAACACCACCCGCCGACCGGGACAGTGGTAGATATAAAAAGTGCGTTTGTAAAGCCTCTAGAGTCTGTGATCGTGGCGCAGTGGATAGCGTGCCCGGCATCTGTTGTTGCGGACCGAGCGGTCGTGGGTTCGATGCCCGTTGACGGAACTTTTTTCTTGGCCATCTGAAAAGTGCGTTTGTAAAGCCTCTAGAGTCTGTGATCGTGGCGCAGTGGATAGCGTGCCCGGCATCTGTTGTTGCGGACCGAGCGGTCGTGGGTTCGATGCCCGTTGACGGAACTTTTTTTCTTGGCCATCTGATCGGGTATATTTTTTCGACGTCATTTCCGTGACGGAAAGACGTCACTGAAGTCTTGGTGGACCCCGGCATAAAACATTTTCGTGTTAAAAAATTCCAGGATGAAACGAGGTTCGAAACTGGGCCCTCTGCGTGGGAGCCCAGTACTCAACCTCTGAGCCATGCCGTTACTTGAAACTGCTTTGTGAAAAGGTCCTATACAGGCTTCATGTCGGGAAGGAACCACATTAACATATGCAATATAGCGTGGCAGAAGAGTAAAATAAGCACCAAGCGTCGCACAACGCGAATTCTGTAACCAGGGGTCACACAATGCGAATTGCGAAACGAGTAGGTTGTTGAATGCTTCCAACCCATTACAAAGGGCTCCGCCATAATTCTTCATCGTCATCAGGCACATCGATCAACAAAGTGCACATAATGCCTTAGAGATGTTTAGCAGGTACCACGGCTCTCAGTAGAATGACGATAAATGGCATAGTGGCTGCTTCCCTTACTACTCAAAAATTACAATGATTTATAGCGTAGTGGGTTCCTCGCAAGTGCACTTGTATTGGTTGCCAAGGAAGCCCATAAGCGCATGATCCATTTCTTCGGGGTCTCAGTAAGTTCTTCGCCTCCCTTTCTCTCCCACGTCAACGTATGTTATAGAGCAGGACGGGAGAGGGAAATAGCGACCGGGCGTCACACAATGCAAATTACACAACTGGTGGGCCGTTTAAATGCTACCAAGCCATTACAAAAGGCTGAGCCATAATTCTTCACCGTCATCAATCGTCGCGTCAACAAAGTGCACATAATGCCTTACAGACGTGTAGCTGGTGCCTCGCTTCTCCACAGAATGACGAATAATGGCTTAGTAGATGCTTCCCAACTTCACAAAAATTGTGATTTACGGCGTAGTGGGTACCTTGCTAGTGTACTTGTATTAGTAGCCCCAAGAGAGCTTACAACGGGCTCTAGAAACGCCGCTCTTCAGCTTTCGCTGTGACTGTGCTGTGATTTCAGCGCAGGCCTGGCGTTTTTTTTTGCTCTTGTTTCATTTCAGCTGCTATTGTGTTCATTACTGAAACTGACGTTCTTTTCATAGGCACGTCCTTGTGGTCCATGTTTTTCCCACTTTTCTTACTGCGTATAATTCATATTCTCCATTGTGTTGATCCGCCCTTTTCCACCACCCTTGTTCCCCACTTGAGGGTCTTCGCGTTATGCCCTATGTGTCATTTATGTTTTGTGAAAATTCCAGAGGGAATCCGGGTTGTCCCACATCTCTAACACCGGGTCCATTCCCTAAAATGACATCATGCCATGGATACTGCACACAGCAGTGCTTCAACCCCTTCCACAGAAATAAGGCGTCAAACAGTAAGACCCGTACTAGAGGCATTCGCAGCACAGTTTCCATCCGCCAATCGAACCGTTGTTTTTTACCCTTGAGATCTGCCTCAGAGACCATGGATTGCCTCACCAAACAATATTTGACCCCTTGTCTCTGAGCACGGATACGTTTTCGTCCCTTCAGGATTCCTGCTCCACTGCCATGAAAGTTTTTGCGTGTTCGGGCTCGACTGTCCGTTGTGACAGCACATGTCTCGTCCCTGCCCTCTGGTCAGTTGTTTTTTCCCTGTAAGCATCAGCAGGGCTTTCGTCTGCAACTATGCAGGCCGTTTTATTTCCTGAACTTTCACGGCAGGCTTCTGTGGTGGGCCCACGCCTACCGCACCCATCACATTTCGACGAGGACAGGAGTGCGACCCGCGGTACAAGTTGCTGCTCTATGCCCGGTCTTGTCACAGAGGTAGCATTGGAATTGCACTCCGGATTTGCTCTTTCTTCTCAAATCCTTTCTCATCTTGTCCTCTCCCTAGATTCCTTTTCGCTCGAGCTTCTAAATAACGGTCGGCATGTTCGGACAGCTCAGCCGCCGTCTTCAAGTTCCGCTCCTTCAGGAATATTGCCACTCCCTTGTGACACGATGTCAGGCATTGTTCAGCAATCATGCTGTCGCTCAGGTTCTCGAATGTTCTCTCTCTGTTAGCCATCTCCAACCACCGATCGAAGTAATTGGAGATTCGAGCATCGAACTGCTGACCTGTCTCGTTTTCCTGTGGTTTCGAGCTCCGGAATTTCTCTCGGAAACCTTCGGCAGTTAATCTGAAGCGCTGGAAGCAGAGCCTTTTGACCTTTTTCGTAATCTATCGCGTTCGCTGCTGGCATCCATCTAAAAAACGGCCAGTGCTTCTCCCACAAGGCACATGCTCAATCCAGTTGCCCAGTCACACCTCTGCCAGACTTGTCCTATTTGCTATTCTCTCGAACCGCTGTATATAAGCGTCGAGGTCATCTCGCCTTTCGTCCGAAAGGTGCGATTAACTTACGCCGGCTCACTTTTGGTGGCTGGGGTACCATCTCTGACCTACCTGGTACTTCCACACTCGCGCGCAACTCCAAATTTTTTCAGTCAGCTCCTTTTTCAACAAGTTTATAAGTGCGCTCCTTCGCGGCTTTCGCTCGCTCTTCATCTTTTTTCGCGGCCTCTCGTGCCTCTGCACGATCTTCCCGTAATCTTTTCTGTTCCTCATGATAGAGCCTTTTCTGTTCCTCATTATAGCCTCAGCCGGCAATCCTGCCGCACTACCGGCTACCATCAAACGTTCCACATCCATTTCGCGGCTCCCGACAGACCTAGGCGTGTGACAAAGTTACATGGATCCTGGCAGGCTCACCATTGTCACGCATATGCTGGTGCCTGGTTCGCTCGTCGGGCTGTGCGAAATGAATCACGGAGGCCGATGGTTTCAAACAAAAACTCCCACTTCATTCCCAGAAAAATAACAAGACAAAACAACAACGAAAACACGTACACTAGAAGAAACAAAGAAAAGAAAATGTCTCAATGTCACGCGTTTCGACGTCCGCTACCGTTTTTGTTTCACTAGTTCTCGCGCTTACGGTTCTGGCGTGACCTCCGGTCCGTTGCGAGTCCCTCTCAAGCTGGATGACGACACGGCGTATCCATGCTCACCGGTGGCGTAAATGTTGAAGGAACAACTGCAGCGATAGTACCGGGAGTTGCTCGCCTAGGCAGGTGCTCGGGCGGGATACACTGCAGCGCAGGGTCGTCGGTAGTTCCTTGAGCTGTTCGCCCAGGCCTGTGCTCGGGCGGGAAACTGCAGCCCAGGGCCAGCGGTAGTTCCGTGAGCTGCTCACCGAAGCAGGTGCTGGGGCGGGAAACTGCAGCCCAGGGCCAGCGGTAGTTCCGTGAGCTGCTCGCCGAGGCAGGTGCTCGGGCGGGAAACTGCAGCCCAGGGCCAGCGGTAGTTCCGTGAGCTGCTCGCCGAGGCAGGTGCTCGGGCGGGAAACTGCAGCCCAGGGACAGCGGTAGTTCCGTGAGCTGCTCGCCGAGGCAGGTGCTCGGGCGGGAAACTGCAGCCTAGGGCCAACGGTAGTTCCGTGAGCTGCTCGCCGAGGCAGGCGCTCGGGCGAGAAACTGCAGCCCAGGGTCAGCGGTAGTTCCGTGAGCTGCTCCCCGAGGCAATTGCTCGGGCGGGAGCCTGGGACGTGACCCAGCCAGACCTTCCGCAGCTGTAGGCCTCTCGAACGCTGTGTTCCGGCTCTCACGTTCCTCACTGCACGTGCCCCCATGTTCCAATCTGGCGACCCCCCGCGCTCTTTTTCTCCTCTTCCTTTTTTTCCTTTCACTCGAGCCTTGAAATTATCTGTTCCAAATAACTTCTTCCTCTTCTTCTTTCCTTGACCTTGTCATTCTTGACAGGCACTTAGTTTCGAGAATACTGACGTATGTACTCTAACGTGAGGGCTGGCGTTACGTCGCACCATAAGTTACCCTTTAAACGCCAGTGTTGTCGACGTACCTGGTAAGCCCACGATGTGCACGCAGCTACGACACTTACAAGAACACGTCGATCCACCTCGTGATACTTGGCGCAAAGCCATAAAATACAGCATAGAAGTACTCTCTGACTGCTTCGCATTAAAGTGATTCCCACAACGCGTGGGATCTGCCGAATTTTTTAGCTCTCCTAATCAGGCCCAACTAAAAGTATCAACACTTATGCACACTCATCGACTCGCTCATGGAGCTTGGGTAAGAAGCAGCGGCGATGCTATTCCTTTCGATGAAAGAAAATTAATTTACTGAAACGGTAGAGCGCTCGATCGGTTCATAAAACATTTACTTCTTCCCGCCCGTATTTGTGTTGCCTATGATGTACATTTCAGGCCAGGCAGAGCAGAATAAATAATTACAGCATATCCACGGGTGAATGATGAGGAGCTTGGGCGAAGCTCCTGAAGCAATCATGGTCTAGGGATTCGCTTCTCGTTAAGCCCGTTTCGCAGCGGCGTCCTTGGCGCGCACCGTCACGGGATCCGCCTGCTGCCGCCAAGCGAGCGCCCGCCGCTGCGCATCGTCCATGCTCCGCCAACGATCCGACACGTACGGCGACGATCCAGGATAATGAGAGATGCGCTCACTCCCCGCGCAGCAGCCAATCGGATAGGATGGATGGATGGATGCTATGAGCGTCCCCTTTGTAACGGGGCGGTGACATGTCTGCCACCAGGCTCGAAAAAAAAAGCTTCCTTGTTTCATGTTGGCCTAATACCTTATCTACATTATTATACCAAAAAATACAAATTCACGGTCTATCTCTCTGCCTCTTAAGGCAGAATGACCTTATTATTCCCCCATTATTTATTTTTGTACTTTATCTCTACTTTTCTGCCACCAATACTCTAACCGTCTCTTACTTATTTCTATCGCGGACGTGTTCACCTTTCCATTGTTGTCCCTAAAACTCAAGGCTTCATGTAGACTCGTGCCCACACGTATACCTGGGTGAATATCGCCACATTCAATCACTACATGTTCCATCGTTTCCTTAGTTCCCCCGCAGCATGTACATTGTTCTTCTTCGTTACTGAATCTCGCTTATAACTACGCGTTCTAAGGCAGCCCGACCTTGCTTCAAACAGTAAAGCGCTTCCCCTTGAATTATCATAAAACCTTTCCCTCCTTATTTCCTTCTTTCCCTTTCGGTAGTTACTCAGAGCCGGCTTCTTTTCCATCGCTGCCATCCAATAAGTCCTCTCCGCCTCTCTGACCTTCCGCTTAATGCTCCTTGTTGCCATATCGCCCGCACTGCTAGCCGTATATTTACTGGTGAGCCTCCTAGTTCTTTTTCTCCACTGCGTGTCAACACTTTTTCCTATACAAATACCTGAAACCTTCTCTGCCCATCTACTCTTCTTCATTTTCCTCAGCCTCTCTTCGAATCTCATTTTGCTCTGAGCTTCCCGCACTTCAAAGCCTGTCCATCCCATATCACCCTTTACAGCCTCATTTGTCGTCTTCCCGTGAGCGCCCAACGCGAGGCGGCCCACCGTCCTTTGATTTACATCCATTCCTGATTGTACCTCTGACTTCATGCACCCACTGAGTTCCCAAATGTAAGCCCCGGGACCATCACACCCTTCCACAGCCCTCGAAGCACCTCGTACCTATTGTACCCCCATAAAGCTCGTGCTTCATAATTGCAGCATTCCTCTTTCCCTTTGCTACCGATGCTTTCTCTTGTAACCTCCATATATCTATCCCCCTCATTTACCCATACTCCGAGGTACTGTACTCGCTTACCCTCGGTATTTTTGGGCCCTGTATAAAGACCGCATGGTCTCGTGATCATTGAATACCATCAATCCACATTTTGTTGCACTAAATTCTAGTCCTAGAGCCTCACATTCCCTTCCGCATATATCTGCCAGTCGCTGTATTCATCTTGACTGTCGCAAATAAGACAATATCATCAGCATAAAATAGACCTGGAAGCTTCTGCTCAACCATCGTGCCGACCTGTTTGTGTGACAAATTAAATCCAATGTTGCTACCTTCTAGCGCTTTTTCCATCCTCACCATGTACAGCATGAATACAGCGGGGACAAAGGACATCCCTGTCTCAGCCCCTTGCTAATTTCAACGCTGTCCTTGCTACTTATCCTTCCCATTCTATACAAACTGTATTTTCTCGGTATATTTTCCCTCAAAAGCTGTATACAGTCGTCACCTATGCCAACTTCTTCCAGTATATCCACAAAATTTCCTGATTAACGGTGTCATACGCCCCGGTAATATCTAGGTAAGCTACGTATAAGGGCCTGTTTTCTATTTTCGATATTTCTATACACTGAGTAAGAACAAACAGATTATCGTCTAACCGCCTGTCGATTCGAAATCCATTCTGAAGTTCTCCAAAATATCATTTTGTTCCACCCACGCTTCTATTTTTAATTTTACTGCCTGCATCGCACCCTGTATAGCACCGATGTAATGGTTAGCGGTCTATACGATCGAATGTTATCCTTTTCTCCCCTGCCTTTATATATTAAGTTCATTCTACTTTTTCGCCAACTGTCTGGTATTTCCCTCTCCTGTAAGCACTTTTCTACGGCTTTCAGCAGTGCTTCTTTAGTGTTATGTCGAGTTCGTTAATGAGGCTGACGGGAACCCATCTAAGCCCGGTGTAGTGCGCTTAGGAATTTTTCCTTCGGCTTTCTTCCAATTGAAATTCTCTAGTACTACATCTTCGTCGGTTGCACTCCTTTGCGTACTTTTACTCACCGGGGGAATCCCTGGGCGACCTTTTTAAACGAATCGGCTGTTATCTTTCGGATGTAACCTAGCGCTTCATACCCTTCCAATTGATTTCCTCCTTCATCTACCATATGTTGTTGCATTGTGACAGACTTCCTACCCAGCGCTTTTAGGTGGCTTCCAGAATATCTAGGCGCGGCCCTTCTTCTTTCGCGAATCTCTGTCATCCAGCGATTCACTTTCACCTTTAATTTTTGCCTCGACTATTTCTGCACAATGGATTTTTGCTCTAATAGTATTTCCCATATTTGGTTGACTTCGTCCTGTGGCCGCTTCTCCTTTTTTGCTTGTCTGTGCTCCCGTGATGCCTCACGTCGCTTCTCGATCGCCTCCCGGATTTCTTTGTTCCACCAACTTTTGGCTTTCTCTTTCCTTTCCAACAAATCGTTTTCGTCTCTTTTTCCATTTCTTGTGATTATATGTAGCAGCTCACTATACTTCCAGTCTTTACCTGGTAGTTCGTCTACTTTTCCTCGACTCTTGCGGCTATAATTTGTTATTTGTTTGTCATTAAGATACAAGCTGCCAAACTTGATTCTATGTGCTTATTATCAGTTTTATATCCCATTTGTAATATTATGCGTTTATGATCACTACCCAAGCTGTTAATGCCTTCCTCGTCTATTCTCATCTCTCTAAGTTTGTCATATATTCCTTCTTGTCATGAGACAATAATCAATGCTCGATTGCCGGTTTCCGACTTCCCACGTGATCTGCCCCTCACACTTAGGCCCCACGTTAACTATCTCAAGACTATGTTGCTCGCAGAGATCTAGCAAGAACTTGCCATTGGTGTCTGAATATCCGTCAAGGTCATGAATGTGAGCGTTCATGTCCCCTAGAAGGATATCTCGGCATCATGACCAATTCTTTAATATCGGTGCTTATGCATTTCACTATCTCCAGATTCGTTTCTCTGCAGTTATTCCCCGTCCACAATAAGCTACACCTAGCCACGTTTTCTTTCCACCTACTGTGCCCGAAACCCACATGTGCTCTGAACACGTTTGTTTCACTCTATCCATTTTGTTTCTGCTATGGATTAGCATTCCAACACCCCCACCTCTCCTTTCTGATGTGATCCTGTTACATCCTTCCCAAATATAATTGTCAATATGTGGTGGCTCTTCCAAAGTCTCTAAGGTGTGTTTTCTGTAACCGCATAAACACCTATCTGTTCCTTGCTTAACTGCTCCTCAATCTCTAACCATTTTGCCTTTTTTTCTGCCACCCTGCATGTTTATGTAACTAATTGCAACACGCGCCTTCTCCCTTCTTTTACCTTTTCTCTGGTTTTTCGCTATACTGTCTGTCAAAGAGTCCCCCTGGTTGTTTTCCTCATTACAAGCTACCCTGGGCTCCGAAGGGCCCGCGTGCCCCCCAAAAAAGCTACTGTGCGTCCTGCCAGTCGCCAACCCACCTCATGACCAAGCCTCTTATCGAGTGAATTCTGTCTCTTTGGAAACCGCCCCACCTGTGCACCTCCCTGTTTATATCCACTACCTCGAAGCCCTTCTCTCGACTAATTCGCCATATCTCTTTGTTTGCGTCGACAACCGCTCTTTGCAAGTTGATATTCCTCACTGGTACCTCCGGTATTGTGCATACCACTATCTGCACCTGAGGGGAAATGGCGCGCATGTCATCGACCGCTTTCGCCAATGTGGTCGCTAGTTCGGCTGATTCTTTATTCAAGACGTCGTTAGACCTCCCGCGATTATCACGAGGTTACGTCCATTAGCCTTAGTTGCGAGTTTTGCGCTAGCTTGTCTCATCACTGATCCCAGTCTATGTCCCGGGAACTTTCCTATTAAAAGTCGTTTGTCGCCTCTCACCCTTTCCTTGAGTGCTTCTTCGCATCTAACTAAATTCGAGTCCCTGGCGATTATCACGTGCTCCGACTCTTCTGCTGTACCGTCCCGCACCTGGCCACTGCCTCGGTTATTAGCGCGTGCCACTGCTGCTTGTCCCCTCCCCTTCCCAAAACTACTTCGCGGAAGCCGAGTCCTGTGACCCTTGCACCTGGCATTTTTCCAAACCTGTCCCCCTTCGCGTCTACCACTGTTGGGTTCGATGCCGCTGTTCCGCTTCGCTTGCTTCCTGGTCACCTTGACTACCTTTGCTAAACCCTCCTCGGCTGACTTAAGCCTTCCCCCATAGCCATCGTTTTTTCCCGCTCTGTCGCCAACGCAATCTCCAGCTCGGCGATTCTTACCATGAGCTCATTCGGCAGCCATCATTATTTCCATTTTCGCCTCTAACTCGCATTGCTTACACTTGGCGTCAGCTCCCTCTGTCTTCTCATCCGTACAAACCTATTTTCCATCCCATTCCGCACCCTGAACACTTTACGGCTTTTTGACCATGGCTAGATCGTTCACACGGCGGATTAGATACACTTAAAGTCAAATGGTATCACAAAACTCCGCAAGTATGCTACACTTCAAAGCACATGTGTGCCTTTCAACCGTGGTGACCGAACGAAAAAAAAAAAAAGAAAAACCAGGCGACTGTCACACAGGAAACAGTACAAAATTGTAAGCCCTATTAAGCTTCAATCTAGTGGCTTATGTACTCATATAACTAAAAGAACAAGCTCGAATCATGCAAAAAAAAAAAAACTTATCTGACGCTGTCATTCCGGAGCCCACGAAAAACACCTCCGTCCTCTAACACGTCCGTCCACGTCTCCCGCGGAACAGCGTCACCGCGCACCCACCCCCGCGCCTCTCGTTCCCAGTGTTCTCATGCCCATGATAAGAAAGGAAAAATTTAACGAGTATGCATTAAAGTAGGTGCAGGGCGTTATAATTATTTACTAAAGTATTTGTGCCATTTGAATGTAGGAATTGCGCATGCTCGCATAACAGCAGCAGCTCATCCTCGATGGCGTCGGCTTCTCTTTCGCCGCTTCGATCCCAGCATCAAGCTGCATGATCACGCCATGTAGAACACCATAGCGCCTTGTCATCTGTTTCGCGGTCACTCATGACACGGAACAAGCACGTAATGAAACGAAATGAGTACACACAACCGCAAAACCAGGCAAAACGGCAAAACTACGTGGCGAACCCGGAAAAGCGGCAGGACGGGTAAAGCGGTTGTAACGCAGCCACAGTTTCGCTGTTCAACAAACTTATAACCACCTCTGCTTATGTCTAATAATGCACTTATAATTATGTACAGTGTTGTAGGCGTTACTCAAAAAAGTACTAAATACATTTACTCGTTACACAATAAAAAAAGGAACGCGTTACCGCCCTACGTTACCTACAAAAAATGTAACGCGTTACCGTTACCGTTACTGAAAAATAGTAACGGACGTTACCTCCGCTTTTACTCCGCAATCATAAATTTTAATCAACGCGTCTTTGCTGCAGGAATCCACAATAAGAATTTTTTAAAGCTCAAATTTATGTTTCACGTAAAACTTCGAACCCAAACACTGATTATACCCAAAATATTGATTTAACGAGAGAGAGAGAGATAATCATCTTTATTTCGGTAATATTTAAGCGTCGTCTTCGGGGTGGCTCCCCTTCTAGGAAACCATAGGCTTTCGCCGCGTCGACAGCACTCGCTATCAGCTGGCGCTGGTCTTCGAGGGTAAGGCTGGTAAGGCTCCTCCCAAAGCTCAGGCGTTGTAGTATGGGTTGGATTATTTCCACAAATGTACCAGATCTTAGCAATCATATAGTGGCTTTTAGTTGCCTGTTGAGTTTTGTGTGATGGCTTCTGATTCTGCACATGCTGAATCAATTTTGCTCAGTGTGAGATTATACAATATGAATTTAACGATGAGGGTGCGACGTGGGCTTGTTGGTTACTCATTTGAACAGCTTTTGGTGTAGCGCGAAAGGAAAACGGACACGAGAAGGCACAAATAACCCCACACAGCGCTACTAGCAACAACATGTTTATTTTCAAGAAACAGACCGCTTATATACCATCAAAATCAGGCAGGCAGCTGAACACGTGGGATCACTCAGATAATTCGTAAAAAAACCACTTCACTAAGCAAAATCATGAGAGGATATAAAACTAATCACCGCTTTCGCAAGAATCCCAACTCTTTAGGTGACAATGTTATCGATGGCTGCACACACAATCACCGAGCGCTTCGATAAGCTCGGCTCCAACTATAAGACGGGGATCTCTTCTTTATGGGACCAACAATGACGGTGTTATGAAACAATGGTCGGCAACCGCATGCATGCACGTGGAGTGCTAAAAACCCATCAGGCGCACTCTGTTCGATTTGTAATGGTGCTCTCTTAATCGCTCATTGACACATCGCTGGTTTGGCCGACTATTGCTTCCACACGAAAGCGGAACACGATAAATTACAAAACACTTGCAATCAACAAATTTGTTTGCATGCTTTTTGTGCAACCAACTTTTTCTGCTCTAACTGGATTTGTCATGGCGCCACAGTTTCCCGAGCTTATCGGGCACTGAAAAGACTACTCTAATATTATCGCGAAGTGCCACCTTCTTGATTATGTGACAGCTGGTGAACATAGGGGATTACAGCAGTGCGTCTCGTTTCTGCGTTACGCGGCCTTGTGCGTTACACTGCTTGAAATCTGGGACTTCTTTTCAACTGTTTCTCTGCGACAGACACTAAAACATGATCTGGATAGCCAGA